>NC_064639.1:1124403229-1124548799 GCF_023864345.2 Schistocerca serialis cubense | reverse complement strand
GCCATCGCCTTCGGCCTCTGGTGGCAGGAGGGTAGCCGACACATGAGGGCGTGGGTGGGACGCAGCACAACGCGGTGGTGGTGTAACGGTCAGCATGGTTGCTTCCCAAGCAGTTGATCCGGGTTCGATTCCCGGCCACCGCACAAAACGTACCTTTTTCTTCTACGGGTATTCCACGTAACGAAACGCGATCTTCGAAACTGTGAACTGTCGCGGTACGAATAGTTTTCCTTCGCCCCTCGTCTCAGTCCGTGCTGCCATGGCGCTAGTCTGCGGGTTTCGTTTCTCAGCATCGTGTGTCTCCATGTCCTTCTCGACTTTGCTCGGCTGACGCGAAAGCTGACGCTTGGAAATGGGCATATATGTAGAGGGCAGGTGCGAGAAACGACTGGGAGAGATCAAAAATCGACAAACACACGACAGAATCTTTCATTTTATTGTGGCCACAGATTCGCCCCTTAGTGTACCGAGAGGTAAGAGTGGCGCCAGCGTGCGGGACCGCATCATTATCGCTAAGCAACAGCGAAACCGAAGGAAAAATGCAAAATGAAAGAAGCGAACAGCACATCGAGTTCCCAGCCGAGCACGCATCCAAGTACTAACCACGGCCAACGAATCTTAACGCCGGTGAACATACGAGAACCGCTGCACTACGCGCGGTATGGCCGTTGGCGACAGTATCGCGCAACGTGTAAACATCTTACTTCTTGTGAAGATCGCTTGTTATTTACCTGGCAGTGTCACGCTGGAGGAAGCATTGTCTTTTAGGGGAGAAAAATGAAACGGCACTTGGTGCGGTCGAATACGTGGCCTTTGTGTTCACAGCACGACGCTCTAACTTACTCAGCTATCGAGCTACGCAATGTGGCACGTCTGCAGTCCAATACCCGATCCACCGTCTCATCCACCTTTATTACTGCCCTGACACTCATTTAAACACATATCTGCTTTCCTTCACGTTTGCTCGCCTGATGCTTGGACCCCAAAAACCACAACACAAAGATATCGTAAATGCTGTGAGAATAACCAAGACACAGCAAGCAAAAGTATGTTCGGCTACCGGGAATCGAATCCTGGCCTCGTGGCGAAAGCCATGTCTCCTAGCAGCTTTCCATTCTTTCTGACCGCCAGACAATCAGACTTGCAAGGCAAGCACCATAGTCACTGCCGTCTCTAGTAGTATCTGTGGAACCTGTTCCCGCGTAATTTACTTGTTTTCCCGCATGTATGAAATTGGTAGTTTTGGAATATCTAAAATGCATTGTCAGATGTGGGGTTCGAACCCACGCTCCCCTTAGGGAACCAGAGCTTAAATCTGGCGCCTTAGACCGCTCGGCCAATCTGACGTGTGAGCGCAAAGTCTCTACTACCGTCCTTTCAAGGAATATCTCCAGAGCCTGACGGCGAAATTAGCGTGTTTTCTTTCCTTGTGTGAAGGAATTACGTTGGTTTTAGAGTATTTAAAACGAGTTGTCAGATGTGAGGTTGCACCACAAACCTCCCTTTCGGGAACCACAGCTTAAACATGGTGCCTTAAACCATTGTTTTCCGTCGCCATCTGTCTTGAGTGGAACGAGCAGAACTGTAGTTATCAATATTCACATTGACGCAGAGAAAACAAAAAACGACACAAAAGGCCGTTACCTAGCAACGGCTACGCTGTGCATTTCGCCCTCAGGGGAAGCTAATGATATGCTCCAGGCGAGCATCAAACTAACCAACTTAATATTGTGATACTTAGGCGCTTTCTACTTCTGGATTGGCACACATATGCTGCATCGTCTCTGGATCATCAGTAAGTACGTCACATTAGATATTTGTTTTATCGCCCTGCTGTAAATTAAAGGGCAGTTTTTCAACGGCTGTCAGTTCTGCTTCTAGCTTCACTACATCGCCCTAGCAGCACCTACGCACTGCGTTCAGATGTGCTCACCTCCGCCCTGGCGTTGAGCGCCTACAGCGCCATCGCCTTCGGCCTCTGGTGGCAGGAGGGTAGCCGACACATGAGGGCGTGGGTGGGACGCAGCACAACGCGGTGGTGGTGTAACGGTCAGCATGGTTGCTTCCCAAGCAGTTGATCCGGGTTCGATTCCCGGCCACCGCACAAAACGTACCTTTTTCTTCTACGGGTATTCCACGTAACGAAACGCGATCTTCGAAACTGTGAACTGTCGCGGTACGAATAGTTTTCCTTCGCCCCTCGTCTCAGTCCGTGCTGCCATGGCGCTAGTCTGCGGGTTTCGTTTCTCAGCATCGTGTGTCTCCATGTGTCGACTTGTCTCGACTTTGCTCGGCTGACGCGAAAGCTGACGCTTGGAAATGGGCATATATGTAGAGGGCAGGTGCGAGAAACGACTGGGAGAGATCAAAAATCGACAAACACACGACAGAATCTTTCATTTTATTGTGGCCACAGATTCGCCCCTTAGTGTACCGAGAGGTAAGAGTGGCGCCAGCGTGCGGGACCGCATCATTATCGCTAAGCAACAGCGAAACCGAAGGAAAAATGCAAAATGAAAGAAGCGAACAGCACATCGAGTTCCCAGCCGAGCACGCATCCAAGTACTAACCACGGCCAACGAATCTTAACGCCGGTGAACATACGAGAACCGCTGCACTACGCGCGGTATGGCCGTTGGCGACAGTATCGCGCAACGTGTAAACATCTTACTTCTTGTGAAGATCGCTTGTTATTTACCTGGCAGTGTCACGCTGGAGGAAGCATTGTCTTTTAGGGGAGAAAAATGAAACGGCACTTGGTGCGGTCGAATACGTGGCCTTTGTGTTCACAGCACGACGCTCTAACTTACTCAGCTATCGAGCTACGCAATGTGGCACGTCTGCAGTCCAATACCCGATCCACCGTCTCATCCACCTTTATTACTGCCCTGACACTCATTTAAACACATATCTGCTTTCCTTCACGTTTGCTCGCCTGATGCTTGGACCCCAAAAACCACAACACAAAGATATCGTAAATGCTGTGAGAATAACCAAGACACAGCAAGCAAAAGTATGTTCGGCTACCGGGAATCGAATCCTGGCCTCGTGGCGAAAGCCATGTCTCCTAGCAGCTTTCCATTCTTTCTGACCGCCAGACAATCAGACTTGCAAGGCAAGCACCATAGTCACTGCCGTCTCTAGTAGTATCTGTGGAACCTGTTCCCGCGTAATTTACTTGTTTTCCCGCATGTATGAAATTGGTAGTTTTGGAATATCTAAAATGCATTGTCAGATGTGGGGTTCGAACCCACGCTCCCCTTAGGGAACCAGAGCTTAAATCTGGCGCCTTAGACCGCTCGGCCAATCTGACGTGTGAGCGCAAAGTCTCTACTACCGTCCTTTCAAGGAATATCTCCAGAGCCTGACGGCGAAATTAGCGTGTTTTCTTTCCTTGTGTGAAGGAATTACGTTGGTTTTAGAGTATTTAAAACGAGTTGTCAGATGTGAGGTTGCACCACAAACCTCCCTTTCGGGAACCACAGCTTAAACATGGTGCCTTAAACCATTGTTTTCCGTCGCCATCTGTCTTGAGTGGAACGAGCAGAACTGTAGTTATCAATATTCACATTGACGCAGAGAAAACAAAAAACGACACAAAAGGCCGTTACCTAGCAACGGCTACGCTGTGCATTTCGCCCTCAGGGGAAGCTAATGATATGCTCCAGGCGAGCATCAAACTAACCAACTTAATATTGTGATACTTAGGCGCTTTCTACTTCTGGATTGGCACACATATGCTGCATCGTCTCTGGATCATCAGTAAGTACGTCACATTAGATATTTGTTTTATCGCCCTGCTGTAAATTAAAGGGCAGTTTTTCAACGGCTGTCAGTTCTGCTTCTAGCTTCACTACATCGCCCTAGCAGCACCTACGCACTGCGTTCAGATGTGCTCACCTCCGCCCTGGCGTTGAGCGCCTACAGCGCCATCGCCTTCGGCCTCTGGTGGCAGGAGGGTAGCCGACACATGAGGGCGTGGGTGGGACGCAGCACAACGCGGTGGTGGTGTAACGGTCAGCATGGTTGCTTCCCAAGCAGTTGATCCGGGTTCGATTCCCGGCCACCGCACAAAACGTACCTTTTTCTTCTACGGGTATTCCACGTAACGAAACGCGATCTTCGAAACTGTGAACTGTCGCGGTACGAATAGTTTTCCTTCGCCCCTCGTCTCAGTCCGTGCTGCCATGGCGCTAGTCTGCGGGTTTCGTTTCTCAGCATCGTGTGTCTCCATGTGTCGACTTGTCTCGACTTTGCTCGGCTGACGCGAAAGCTGACGCTTGGAAATGGGCATATATGTAGAGGGCAGGTGCGAGAAACGACTGGGAGAGATCAAAAATCGACAAACACACGACAGAATCTTTCATTTTATTGTGGCCACAGATTCGCCCCTTAGTGTACCGAGAGGTAAGAGTGGCGCCAGCGTGCGGGACCGCATCATTATCGCTAAGCAACAGCGAAACCGAAGGAAAAATGCAAAATGAAAGAAGCGAACAGCACATCGAGTTCCCAGCCGAGCACGCATCCAAGTACTAACCACGGCCAACGAATCTTAACGCCGGTGAACATACGAGAACCGCTGCACTACGCGCGGTATGGCCGTTGGCGACAGTATCGCGCAACGTGTAAACATCTTACTTCTTGTGAAGATCGCTTGTTATTTACCTGGCAGTGTCACGCTGGAGGAAGCATTGTCTTTTAGGGGAGAAAAATGAAACGGCACTTGGTGCGGTCGAATACGTGGCCTTTGTGTTCACAGCACGACGCTCTAACTTACTCAGCTATCGAGCTACGCAATGTGGCACGTCTGCAGTCCAATACCCGATCCACCGTCTCATCCACCTTTATTACTGCCCTGACACTCATTTAAACACATATCTGCTTTCCTTCACGTTTGCTCGCCTGATGCTTGGACCCCAAAAACCACAACACAAAGATATCGTAAATGCTGTGAGAATAACCAAGACACAGCAAGCAAAAGTATGTTCGGCTACCGGGAATCGAATCCTGGCCTCGTGGCGAAAGCCATGTCTCCTAGCAGCTTTCCATTCTTTCTGACCGCCAGACAATCAGACTTGCAAGGCAAGCACCATAGTCACTGCCGTCTCTAGTAGTATCTGTGGAACCTGTTCCCGCGTAATTTACTTGTTTTCCCGCATGTATGAAATTGGTAGTTTTGGAATATCTAAAATGCATTGTCAGATGTGGGGTTCGAACCCACGCTCCCCTTAGGGAACCAGAGCTTAAATCTGGCGCCTTAGACCGCTCGGCCAATCTGACGTGTGAGCGCAAAGTCTCTACTACCGTCCTTTCAAGGAATATCTCCAGAGCCTGACGGCGAAATTAGCGTGTTTTCTTTCCTTGTGTGAAGGAATTACGTTGGTTTTAGAGTATTTAAAACGAGTTGTCAGATGTGAGGTTGCACCACAAACCTCCCTTTCGGGAACCACAGCTTAAACATGGTGCCTTAAACCATTGTTTTCCGTCGCCATCTGTCTTGAGTGGAACGAGCAGAACTGTAGTTATCAATATTCACATTGACGCAGAGAAAACAAAAAACGACACAAAAGGCCGTTACCTAGCAACGGCTACGCTGTGCATTTCGCCCTCAGGGGAAGCTAATGATATGCTCCAGGCGAGCATCAAACTAACCAACTTAATATTGTGATACTTAGGCGCTTTCTACTTCTGGATTGGCACACATATGCTGCATCGTCTCTGGATCATCAGTAAGTACGTCACATTAGATATTTGTTTTATCGCCCTGCTGTAAATTAAAGGGCAGTTTTTCAACGGCTGTCAGTTCTGCTTCTAGCTTCACTACATCGCCCTAGCAGCACCTACGCACTGCGTTCAGATGTGCTCACCTCCGCCCTGGCGTTGAGCGCCTACAGCGCCATCGCCTTCGGCCTCTGGTGGCAGGAGGGTAGCCGACACATGAGGGCGTGGGTGGGACGCAGCACAACGCGGTGGTGGTGTAACGGTCAGCATGGTTGCTTCCCAAGCAGTTGATCCGGGTTCGATTCCCGGCCACCGCACAAAACGTACCTTTTTCTTCTACGGGTATTCCACGTAACGAAACGCGATCTTCGAAACTGTGAACTGTCGCGGTACGAATAGTTTTCCTTCGCCCCTCGTCTCAGTCCGTGCTGCCATGGCGCTAGTCTGCGGGTTTCGTTTCTCAGCATCGTGTGTCTCCATGTGTCGACTTGTCTCGACTTTGCTCGGCTGACGCGAAAGCTGACGCTTGGAAATGGGCATATATGTAGAGGGCAGGTGCGAGAAACGACTGGGAGAGATCAAAAATCGACAAACACACGACAGAATCTTTCATTTTATTGTGGCCACAGATTCGCCCCTTAGTGTACCGAGAGGTAAGAGTGGCGCCAGCGTGCGGGACCGCATCATTATCGCTAAGCAACAGCGAAACCGAAGGAAAAATGCAAAATGAAAGAAGCGAACAGCACATCGAGTTCCCAGCCGAGCACGCATCCAAGTACTAACCACGGCCAACGAATCTTAACGCCGGTGAACATACGAGAACCGCTGCACTACGCGCGGTATGGCCGTTGGCGACAGTATCGCGCAACGTGTAAACATCTTACTTCTTGTGAAGATCGCTTGTTATTTACCTGGCAGTGTCACGCTGGAGGAAGCATTGTCTTTTAGGGGAGAAAAATGAAACGGCACTTGGTGCGGTCGAATACGTGGCCTTTGTGTTCACAGCACGACGCTCTAACTTACTCAGCTATCGAGCTACGCAATGTGGCACGTCTGCAGTCCAATACCCGATCCACCGTCTCATCCACCTTTATTACTGCCCTGACACTCATTTAAACACATATCTGCTTTCCTTCACGTTTGCTCGCCTGATGCTTGGACCCCAAAAACCACAACACAAAGATATCGTAAATGCTGTGAGAATAACCAAGACACAGCAAGCAAAAGTATGTTCGGCTACCGGGAATCGAATCCTGGCCTCGTGGCGAAAGCCATGTCTCCTAGCAGCTTTCCATTCTTTCTGACCGCCAGACAATCAGACTTGCAAGGCAAGCACCATAGTCACTGCCGTCTCTAGTAGTATCTGTGGAACCTGTTCCCGCGTAATTTACTTGTTTTCCCGCATGTATGAAATTGGTAGTTTTGGAATATCTAAAATGCATTGTCAGATGTGGGGTTCGAACCCACGCTCCCCTTAGGGAACCAGAGCTTAAATCTGGCGCCTTAGACCGCTCGGCCAATCTGACGTGTGAGCGCAAAGTCTCTACTACCGTCCTTTCAAGGAATATCTCCAGAGCCTGACGGCGAAATTAGCGTGTTTTCTTTCCTTGTGTGAAGGAATTACGTTGGTTTTAGAGTATTTAAAACGAGTTGTCAGATGTGAGGTTGCACCACAAACCTCCCTTTCGGGAACCACAGCTTAAACATGGTGCCTTAAACCATTGTTTTCCGTCGCCATCTGTCTTGAGTGGAACGAGCAGAACTGTAGTTATCAATATTCACATTGACGCAGAGAAAACAAAAAACGACACAAAAGGCCGTTACCTAGCAACGGCTACGCTGTGCATTTCGCCCTCAGGGGAAGCTAATGATATGCTCCAGGCGAGCATCAAACTAACCAACTTAATATTGTGATACTTAGGCGCTTTCTACTTCTGGATTGGCACACATATGCTGCATCGTCTCTGGATCATCAGTAAGTACGTCACATTAGATATTTGTTTTATCGCCCTGCTGTAAATTAAAGGGCAGTTTTTCAACGGCTGTCAGTTCTGCTTCTAGCTTCACTACATCGCCCTAGCAGCACCTACGCACTGCGTTCAGATGTGCTCACCTCCGCCCTGGCGTTGAGCGCCTACAGCGCCATCGCCTTCGGCCTCTGGTGGCAGGAGGGTAGCCGACACATGAGGGCGTGGGTGGGACGCAGCACAACGCGGTGGTGGTGTAACGGTCAGCATGGTTGCTTCCCAAGCAGTTGATCCGGGTTCGATTCCCGGCCACCGCACAAAACGTACCTTTTTCTTCTACGGGTATTCCACGTAACGAAACGCGATCTTCGAAACTGTGAACTGTCGCGGTACGAATAGTTTTCCTTCGCCCCTCGTCTCAGTCCGTGCTGCCATGGCGCTAGTCTGCGGGTTTCGTTTCTCAGCATCGTGTGTCTCCATGTGTCGACTTGTCTCGACTTTGCTCGGCTGACGCGAAAGCTGACGCTTGGAAATGGGCATATATGTAGAGGGCAGGTGCGAGAAACGACTGGGAGAGATCAAAAATCGACAAACACACGACAGAATCTTTCATTTTATTGTGGCCACAGATTCGCCCCTTAGTGTACCGAGAGGTAAGAGTGGCGCCAGCGTGCGGGACCGCATCATTATCGCTAAGCAACAGCGAAACCGAAGGAAAAATGCAAAATGAAAGAAGCGAACAGCACATCGAGTTCCCAGCCGAGCACGCATCCAAGTACTAACCACGGCCAACGAATCTTAACGCCGGTGAACATACGAGAACCGCTGCACTACGCGCGGTATGGCCGTTGGCGACAGTATCGCGCAACGTGTAAACATCTTACTTCTTGTGAAGATCGCTTGTTATTTACCTGGCAGTGTCACGCTGGAGGAAGCATTGTCTTTTAGGGGAGAAAAATGAAACGGCACTTGGTGCGGTCGAATACGTGGCCTTTGTGTTCACAGCACGACGCTCTAACTTACTCAGCTATCGAGCTACGCAATGTGGCACGTCTGCAGTCCAATACCCGATCCACCGTCTCATCCACCTTTATTACTGCCCTGACACTCATTTAAACACATATCTGCTTTCCTTCACGTTTGCTCGCCTGATGCTTGGACCCCAAAAACCACAACACAAAGATATCGTAAATGCTGTGAGAATAACCAAGACACAGCAAGCAAAAGTATGTTCGGCTACCGGGAATCGAATCCTGGCCTCGTGGCGAAAGCCATGTCTCCTAGCAGCTTTCCATTCTTTCTGACCGCCAGACAATCAGACTTGCAAGGCAAGCACCATAGTCACTGCCGTCTCTAGTAGTATCTGTGGAACCTGTTCCCGCGTAATTTACTTGTTTTCCCGCATGTATGAAATTGGTAGTTTTGGAATATCTAAAATGCATTGTCAGATGTGGGGTTCGAACCCACGCTCCCCTTAGGGAACCAGAGCTTAAATCTGGCGCCTTAGACCGCTCGGCCAATCTGACGTGTGAGCGCAAAGTCTCTACTACCGTCCTTTCAAGGAATATCTCCAGAGCCTGACGGCGAAATTAGCGTGTTTTCTTTCCTTGTGTGAAGGAATTACGTTGGTTTTAGAGTATTTAAAACGAGTTGTCAGATGTGAGGTTGCACCACAAACCTCCCTTTCGGGAACCACAGCTTAAACATGGTGCCTTAAACCATTGTTTTCCGTCGCCATCTGTCTTGAGTGGAACGAGCAGAACTGTAGTTATCAATATTCACATTGACGCAGAGAAAACAAAAAACGACACAAAAGGCCGTTACCTAGCAACGGCTACGCTGTGCATTTCGCCCTCAGGGGAAGCTAATGATATGCTCCAGGCGAGCATCAAACTAACCAACTTAATATTGTGATACTTAGGCGCTTTCTACTTCTGGATTGGCACACATATGCTGCATCGTCTCTGGATCATCAGTAAGTACGTCACATTAGATATTTGTTTTATCGCCCTGCTGTAAATTAAAGGGCAGTTTTTCAACGGCTGTCAGTTCTGCTTCTAGCTTCACTACATCGCCCTAGCAGCACCTACGCACTGCGTTCAGATGTGCTCACCTCCGCCCTGGCGTTGAGCGCCTACAGCGCCATCGCCTTCGGCCTCTGGTGGCAGGAGGGTAGCCGACACATGAGGGCGTGGGTGGGACGCAGCACAACGCGGTGGTGGTGTAACGGTCAGCATGGTTGCTTCCCAAGCAGTTGATCCGGGTTCGATTCCCGGCCACCGCACAAAACGTACCTTTTTCTTCTACGGGTATTCCACGTAACGAAACGCGATCTTCGAAACTGTGAACTGTCGCGGTACGAATAGTTTTCCTTCGCCCCTCGTCTCAGTCCGTGCTGCCATGGCGCTAGTCTGCGGGTTTCGTTTCTCAGCATCGTGTGTCTCCATGTGTCGACTTGTCTCGACTTTGCTCGGCTGACGCGAAAGCTGACGCTTGGAAATGGGCATATATGTAGAGGGCAGGTGCGAGAAACGACTGGGAGAGATCAAAAATCGACAAACACACGACAGAATCTTTCATTTTATTGTGGCCACAGATTCGCCCCTTAGTGTACCGAGAGGTAAGAGTGGCGCCAGCGTGCGGGACCGCATCATTATCGCTAAGCAACAGCGAAACCGAAGGAAAAATGCAAAATGAAAGAAGCGAACAGCACATCGAGTTCCCAGCCGAGCACGCATCCAAGTACTAACCACGGCCAACGAATCTTAACGCCGGTGAACATACGAGAACCGCTGCACTACGCGCGGTATGGCCGTTGGCGACAGTATCGCGCAACGTGTAAACATCTTACTTCTTGTGAAGATCGCTTGTTATTTACCTGGCAGTGTCACGCTGGAGGAAGCATTGTCTTTTAGGGGAGAAAAATGAAACGGCACTTGGTGCGGTCGAATACGTGGCCTTTGTGTTCACAGCACGACGCTCTAACTTACTCAGCTATCGAGCTACGCAATGTGGCACGTCTGCAGTCCAATACCCGATCCACCGTCTCATCCACCTTTATTACTGCCCTGACACTCATTTAAACACATATCTGCTTTCCTTCACGTTTGCTCGCCTGATGCTTGGACCCCAAAAACCACAACACAAAGATATCGTAAATGCTGTGAGAATAACCAAGACACAGCAAGCAAAAGTATGTTCGGCTACCGGGAATCGAATCCTGGCCTCGTGGCGAAAGCCATGTCTCCTAGCAGCTTTCCATTCTTTCTGACCGCCAGACAATCAGACTTGCAAGGCAAGCACCATAGTCACTGCCGTCTCTAGTAGTATCTGTGGAACCTGTTCCCGCGTAATTTACTTGTTTTCCCGCATGTATGAAATTGGTAGTTTTGGAATATCTAAAATGCATTGTCAGATGTGGGGTTCGAACCCACGCTCCCCTTAGGGAACCAGAGCTTAAATCTGGCGCCTTAGACCGCTCGGCCAATCTGACGTGTGAGCGCAAAGTCTCTACTACCGTCCTTTCAAGGAATATCTCCAGAGCCTGACGGCGAAATTAGCGTGTTTTCTTTCCTTGTGTGAAGGAATTACGTTGGTTTTAGAGTATTTAAAACGAGTTGTCAGATGTGAGGTTGCACCACAAACCTCCCTTTCGGGAACCACAGCTTAAACATGGTGCCTTAAACCATTGTTTTCCGTCGCCATCTGTCTTGAGTGGAACGAGCAGAACTGTAGTTATCAATATTCACATTGACGCAGAGAAAACAAAAAACGACACAAAAGGCCGTTACCTAGCAACGGCTACGCTGTGCATTTCGCCCTCAGGGGAAGCTAATGATATGCTCCAGGCGAGCATCAAACTAACCAACTTAATATTGTGATACTTAGGCGCTTTCTACTTCTGGATTGGCACACATATGCTGCATCGTCTCTGGATCATCAGTAAGTACGTCACATTAGATATTTGTTTTATCGCCCTGCTGTAAATTAAAGGGCAGTTTTTCAACGGCTGTCAGTTCTGCTTCTAGCTTCACTACATCGCCCTAGCAGCACCTACGCACTGCGTTCAGATGTGCTCACCTCCGCCCTGGCGTTGAGCGCCTACAGCGCCATCGCCTTCGGCCTCTGGTGGCAGGAGGGTAGCCGACACATGAGGGCGTGGGTGGGACGCAGCACAACGCGGTGGTGGTGTAACGGTCAGCATGGTTGCTTCCCAAGCAGTTGATCCGGGTTCGATTCCCGGCCACCGCACAAAACGTACCTTTTTCTTCTACGGGTATTCCACGTAACGAAACGCGATCTTCGAAACTGTGAACTGTCGCGGTACGAATAGTTTTCCTTCGCCCCTCGTCTCAGTCCGTGCTGCCATGGCGCTAGTCTGCGGGTTTCGTTTCTCAGCATCGTGTGTCTCCATGTGTCGACTTGTCTCGACTTTGCTCGGCTGACGCGAAAGCTGACGCTTGGAAATGGGCATATATGTAGAGGGCAGGTGCGAGAAACGACTGGGAGAGATCAAAAATCGACAAACACACGACAGAATCTTTCATTTTATTGTGGCCACAGATTCGCCCCTTAGTGTACCGAGAGGTAAGAGTGGCGCCAGCGTGCGGGACCGCATCATTATCGCTAAGCAACAGCGAAACCGAAGGAAAAATGCAAAATGAAAGAAGCGAACAGCACATCGAGTTCCCAGCCGAGCACGCATCCAAGTACTAACCACGGCCAACGAATCTTAACGCCGGTGAACATACGAGAACCGCTGCACTACGCGCGGTATGGCCGTTGGCGACAGTATCGCGCAACGTGTAAACATCTTACTTCTTGTGAAGATCGCTTGTTATTTACCTGGCAGTGTCACGCTGGAGGAAGCATTGTCTTTTAGGGGAGAAAAATGAAACGGCACTTGGTGCGGTCGAATACGTGGCCTTTGTGTTCACAGCACGACGCTCTAACTTACTCAGCTATCGAGCTACGCAATGTGGCACGTCTGCAGTCCAATACCCGATCCACCGTCTCATCCACCTTTATTACTGCCCTGACACTCATTTAAACACATATCTGCTTTCCTTCACGTTTGCTCGCCTGATGCTTGGACCCCAAAAACCACAACACAAAGATATCGTAAATGCTGTGAGAATAACCAAGACACAGCAAGCAAAAGTATGTTCGGCTACCGGGAATCGAATCCTGGCCTCGTGGCGAAAGCCATGTCTCCTAGCAGCTTTCCATTCTTTCTGACCGCCAGACAATCAGACTTGCAAGGCAAGCACCATAGTCACTGCCGTCTCTAGTAGTATCTGTGGCACCTGTTCCCGCGTAATTTACTTGTTTTCCCGCATGTATGAAATTGGTAGTTTTGGAATATCTAAAATGCATTGTCAGATGTGGGGTTCGAACCCACGCTCCCCTTAGGGAACCAGAGCTTAAATCTGGCGCCTTAGACCGCTCGGCCAATCTGACGTGTGAGCGCAAAGTCTCTACTACCGTCCTTTCAAGGAATATCTCCAGAGCCTGACGGCGAAATTAGCGTGTTTTCTTTCCTTGTGTGAAGGAATTACGTTGGTTTTAGAGTATTTAAAACGAGTTGTCAGATGTGAGGTTGCACCACAAACCTCCCTTTCGGGAACCACAGCTTAAACATGGTGCCTTAAACCATTGTTTTCCGTCGCCATCTGTCTTGAGTGGAACGAGCAGAACTGTAGTTATCAATATTCACATTGACGCAGAGAAAACAAAAAACGACACAAAAGGCCGTTACCTAGCAACGGCTACGCTGTGCATTTCGCCCTCAGGGGAAGCTAATGATATGCTCCAGGCGAGCATCAAACTAACCAACTTAATATTGTGATACTTAGGCGCTTTCTACTTCTGGATTGGCACACATATGCTGCATCGTCTCTGGATCATCAGTAAGTACGTCACATTAGATATTTGTTTTATCGCCCTGCTGTAAATTAAAGGGCAGTTTTTCAACGGCTGTCAGTTCTGCTTCTAGCTTCACTACATCGCCCTAGCAGCACCTACGCACTGCGTTCAGATGTGCTCACCTCCGCCCTGGCGTTGAGCGCCTACAGCGCCATCGCCTTCGGCCTCTGGTGGCAGGAGGGTAGCCGACACATGAGGGCGTGGGTGGGACGCAGCACAACGCGGTGGTGGTGTAACGGTCAGCATGGTTGCTTCCCAAGCAGTTGATCCGGGTTCGATTCCCGGCCACCGCACAAAACGTACCTTTTTCTTCTACGGGTATTCCACGTAACGAAACGCGATCTTCGAAACTGTGAACTGTCGCGGTACGAATAGTTTTCCTTCGCCCCTCGTCTCAGTCCGTGCTGCCATGGCGCTAGTCTGCGGGTTTCGTTTCTCAGCATCGTGTGTCTCCATGTGTCGACTTGTCTCGACTTTGCTCGGCTGACGCGAAAGCTGACGCTTGGAAATGGGCATATATGTAGAGGGCAGGTGCGAGAAACGACTGGGAGAGATCAAAAATCGACAAACACACGACAGAATCTTTCATTTTATTGTGGCCACAGATTCGCCCCTTAGTGTACCGAGAGGTAAGAGTGGCGCCAGCGTGCGGGACCGCATCATTATCGCTAAGCAACAGCGAAACCGAAGGAAAAATGCAAAATGAAAGAAGCGAACAGCACATCGAGTTCCCAGCCGAGCACGCATCCAAGTACTAACCACGGCCAACGAATCTTAACGCCGGTGAACATACGAGAACCGCTGCACTACGCGCGGTATGGCCGTTGGCGACAGTATCGCGCAACGTGTAAACATCTTACTTCTTGTGAAGATCGCTTGTTATTTACCTGGCAGTGTCACGCTGGAGGAAGCATTGTCTTTTAGGGGAGAAAAATGAAACGGCACTTGGTGCGGTCGAATACGTGGCCTTTGTGTTCACAGCACGACGCTCTAACTTACTCAGCTATCGAGCTACGCAATGTGGCACGTCTGCAGTCCAATACCCGATCCACCGTCTCATCCACCTTTATTACTGCCCTGACACTCATTTAAACACATATCTGCTTTCCTTCACGTTTGCTCGCCTGATGCTTGGACCCCAAAAACCACAACACAAAGATATCGTAAATGCTGTGAGAATAACCAAGACACAGCAAGCAAAAGTATGTTCGGCTACCGGGAATCGAATCCTGGCCTCGTGGCGAAAGCCATGTCTCCTAGCAGCTTTCCATTCTTTCTGACCGCCAGACAATCAGACTTGCAAGGCAAGCACCATAGTCACTGCCGTCTCTAGTAGTATCTGTGGAACCTGTTCCCGCGTAATTTACTTGTTTTCCCGCATGTATGAAATTGGTAGTTTTGGAATATCTAAAATGCATTGTCAGATGTGGGGTTCGAACCCACGCTCCCCTTAGGGAACCAGAGCTTAAATCTGGCGCCTTAGACCGCTCGGCCAATCTGACGTGTGAGCGCAAAGTCTCTACTACCGTCCTTTCAAGGAATATCTCCAGAGCCTGACGGCGAAATTAGCGTGTTTTCTTTCCTTGTGTGAAGGAATTACGTTGGTTTTAGAGTATTTAAAACGAGTTGTCAGATGTGAGGTTGCACCACAAACCTCCCTTTCGGGAACCACAGCTTAAACATGGTGCCTTAAACCATTGTTTTCCGTCGCCATCTGTCTTGAGTGGAACGAGCAGAACTGTAGTTATCAATATTCACATTGACGCAGAGAAAACAAAAAACGACACAAAAGGCCGTTACCTAGCAACGGCTACGCTGTGCATTTCGCCCTCAGGGGAAGCTAATGATATGCTCCAGGCGAGCATCAAACTAACCAACTTAATATTGTGATACTTAGGCGCTTTCTACTTCTGGATTGGCACACATATGCTGCATCGTCTCTGGATCATCAGTAAGTACGTCACATTAGATATTTGTTTTATCGCCCTGCTGTAAATTAAAGGGCAGTTTTTCAACGGCTGTCAGTTCTGCTTCTAGCTTCACTACATCGCCCTAGCAGCACCTACGCACTGCGTTCAGATGTGCTCACCTCCGCCCTGGCGTTGAGCGCCTACAGCGCCATCGCCTTCGGCCTCTGGTGGCAGGAGGGTAGCCGACACATGAGGGCGTGGGTGGGACGCAGCACAACGCGGTGGTGGTGTAACGGTCAGCATGGTTGCTTCCCAAGCAGTTGATCCGGGTTCGATTCCCGGCCACCGCACAAAACGTACCTTTTTCTTCTACGGGTATTCCACGTAACGAAACGCGATCTTCGAAACTGTGAACTGTCGCGGTACGAATAGTTTTCCTTCGCCCCTCGTCTCAGTCCGTGCTGCCATGGCGCTAGTCTGCGGGTTTCGTTTCTCAGCATCGTGTGTCTCCATGTGTCGACTTGTCTCGACTTTGCTCGGCTGACGCGAAAGCTGACGCTTGGAAATGGGCATATATGTAGAGGGCAGGTGCGAGAAACGACTGGGAGAGATCAAAAATCGACAAACACACGACAGAATCTTTCATTTTATTGTGGCCACAGATTCGCCCCTTAGTGTACCGAGAGGTAAGAGTGGCGCCAGCGTGCGGGACCGCATCATTATCGCTAAGCAACAGCGAAACCGAAGGAAAAATGCAAAATGAAAGAAGCGAACAGCACATCGAGTTCCCAGCCGAGCACGCATCCAAGTACTAACCACGGCCAACGAATCTTAACGCCGGTGAACATACGAGAACCGCTGCACTACGCGCGGTATGGCCGTTGGCGACAGTATCGCGCAACGTGTAAACATCTTACTTCTTGTGAAGATCGCTTGTTATTTACCTGGCAGTGTCACGCTGGAGGAAGCATTGTCTTTTAGGGGAGAAAAATGAAACGGCACTTGGTGCGGTCGAATACGTGGCCTTTGTGTTCACAGCACGACGCTCTAACTTACTCAGCTATCGAGCTACGCAATGTGGCACGTCTGCAGTCCAATACCCGATCCACCGTCTCATCCACCTTTATTACTGCCCTGACACTCATTTAAACACATATCTGCTTTCCTTCACGTTTGCTCGCCTGATGCTTGGACCCCAAAAACCACAACACAAAGATATCGTAAATGCTGTGAGAATAACCAAGACACAGCAAGCAAAAGTATGTTCGGCTACCGGGAATCGAATCCTGGCCTCGTGGCGAAAGCCATGTCTCCTAGCAGCTTTCCATTCTTTCTGACCGCCAGACAATCAGACTTGCAAGGCAAGCACCATAGTCACTGCCGTCTCTAGTAGTATCTGTGGAACCTGTTCCCGCGTAATTTACTTGTTTTCCCGCATGTATGAAATTGGTAGTTTTGGAATATCTAAAATGCATTGTCAGATGTGGGGTTCGAACCCACGCTCCCCTTAGGGAACCAGAGCTTAAATCTGGCGCCTTAGACCGCTCGGCCAATCTGACGTGTGAGCGCAAAGTCTCTACTACCGTCCTTTCAAGGAATATCTCCAGAGCCTGACGGCGAAATTAGCGTGTTTTCTTTCCTTGTGTGAAGGAATTACGTTGGTTTTAGAGTATTTAAAACGAGTTGTCAGATGTGAGGTTGCACCACAAACCTCCCTTTCGGGAACCACAGCTTAAACATGGTGCCTTAAACCATTGTTTTCCGTCGCCATCTGTCTTGAGTGGAACGAGCAGAACTGTAGTTATCAATATTCACATTGACGCAGAGAAAACAAAAAACGACACAAAAGGCCGTTACCTAGCAACGGCTACGCTGTGCATTTCGCCCTCAGGGGAAGCTAATGATATGCTCCAGGCGAGCATCAAACTAACCAACTTAATATTGTGATACTTAGGCGCTTTCTACTTCTGGATTGGCACACATATGCTGCATCGTCTCTGGATCATCAGTAAGTACGTCACATTAGATATTTGTTTTATCGCCCTGCTGTAAATTAAAGGGCAGTTTTTCAACGGCTGTCAGTTCTGCTTCTAGCTTCACTACATCGCCCTAGCAGCACCTACGCACTGCGTTCAGATGTGCTCACCTCCGCCCTGGCGTTGAGCGCCTACAGCGCCATCGCCTTCGGCCTCTGGTGGCAGGAGGGTAGCCGACACATGAGGGCGTGGGTGGGACGCAGCACAACGCGGTGGTGGTGTAACGGTCAGCATGGTTGCTTCCCAAGCAGTTGATCCGGGTTCGATTCCCGGCCACCGCACAAAACGTACCTTTTTCTTCTACGGGTATTCCACGTAACGAAACGCGATCTTCGAAACTGTGAACTGTCGCGGTACGAATAGTTTTCCTTCGCCCCTCGTCTCAGTCCGTGCTGCCATGGCGCTAGTCTGCGGGTTTCGTTTCTCAGCATCGTGTGTCTCCATGTGTCGACTTGTCTCGACTTTGCTCGGCTGACGCGAAAGCTGACGCTTGGAAATGGGCATATATGTAGAGGGCAGGTGCGAGAAACGACTGGGAGAGATCAAAAATCGACAAACACACGACAGAATCTTTCATTTTATTGTGGCCACAGATTCGCCCCTTAGTGTACCGAGAGGTAAGAGTGGCGCCAGCGTGCGGGACCGCATCATTATCGCTAAGCAACAGCGAAACCGAAGGAAAAATGCAAAATGAAAGAAGCGAACAGCACATCGAGTTCCCAGCCGAGCACGCATCCAAGTACTAACCACGGCCAACGAATCTTAACGCCGGTGAACATACGAGAACCGCTGCACTACGCGCGGTATGGCCGTTGGCGACAGTATCGCGCAACGTGTAAACATCTTACTTCTTGTGAAGATCGCTTGTTATTTACCTGGCAGTGTCACGCTGGAGGAAGCATTGTCTTTTAGGGGAGAAAAATGAAACGGCACTTGGTGCGGTCGAATACGTGGCCTTTGTGTTCACAGCACGACGCTCTAACTTACTCAGCTATCGAGCTACGCAATGTGGCACGTCTGCAGTCCAATACCCGATCCACCGTCTCATCCACCTTTATTACTGCCCTGACACTCATTTAAACACATATCTGCTTTCCTTCACGTTTGCTCGCCTGATGCTTGGACCCCAAAAACCACAACACAAAGATATCGTAAATGCTGTGAGAATAACCAAGACACAGCAAGCAAAAGTATGTTCGGCTACCGGGAATCGAATCCTGGCCTCGTGGCGAAAGCCATGTCTCCTAGCAGCTTTCCATTCTTTCTGACCGCCAGACAATCAGACTTGCAAGGCAAGCACCATAGTCACTGCCGTCTCTAGTAGTATCTGTGGAACCTGTTCCCGCGTAATTTACTTGTTTTCCCGCATGTATGAAATTGGTAGTTTTGGAATATCTAAAATGCATTGTCAGATGTGGGGTTCGAACCCACGCTCCCCTTAGGGAACCAGAGCTTAAATCTGGCGCCTTAGACCGCTCGGCCAATCTGACGTGTGAGCGCAAAGTCTCTACTACCGTCCTTTCAAGGAATATCTCCAGAGCCTGACGGCGAAATTAGCGTGTTTTCTTTCCTTGTGTGAAGGAATTACGTTGGTTTTAGAGTATTTAAAACGAGTTGTCAGATGTGAGGTTGCACCACAAACCTCCCTTTCGGGAACCACAGCTTAAACATGGTGCCTTAAACCATTGTTTTCCGTCGCCATCTGTCTTGAGTGGAACGAGCAGAACTGTAGTTATCAATATTCACATTGACGCAGAGAAAACAAAAAACGACACAAAAGGCCGTTACCTAGCAACGGCTACGCTGTGCATTTCGCCCTCAGGGGAAGCTAATGATATGCTCCAGGCGAGCATCAAACTAACCAACTTAATATTGTGATACTTAGGCGCTTTCTACTTCTGGATTGGCACACATATGCTGCATCGTCTCTGGATCATCAGTAAGTACGTCACATTAGATATTTGTTTTATCGCCCTGCTGTAAATTAAAGGGCAGTTTTTCAACGGCTGTCAGTTCTGCTTCTAGCTTCACTACATCGCCCTAGCAGCACCTACGCACTGCGTTCAGATGTGCTCACCTCCGCCCTGGCGTTGAGCGCCTACAGCGCCATCGCCTTCGGCCTCTGGTGGCAGGAGGGTAGCCGACACATGAGGGCGTGGGTGGGACGCAGCACAACGCGGTGGTGGTGTAACGGTCAGCATGGTTGCTTCCCAAGCAGTTGATCCGGGTTCGATTCCCGGCCACCGCACAAAACGTACCTTTTTCTTCTACGGGTATTCCACGTAACGAAACGCGATCTTCGAAACTGTGAACTGTCGCGGTACGAATAGTTTTCCTTCGCCCCTCGTCTCAGTCCGTGCTGCCATGGCGCTAGTCTGCGGGTTTCGTTTCTCAGCATCGTGTGTCTCCATGTGTCGACTTGTCTCGACTTTGCTCGGCTGACGCGAAAGCTGACGCTTGGAAATGGGCATATATGTAGAGGGCAGGTGCGAGAAACGACTGGGAGAGATCAAAAATCGACAAACACACGACAGAATCTTTCATTTTATTGTGGCCACAGATTCGCCCCTTAGTGTACCGAGAGGTAAGAGTGGCGCCAGCGTGCGGGACCGCATCATTATCGCTAAGCAACAGCGAAACCGAAGGAAAAATGCAAAATGAAAGAAGCGAACAGCACATCGAGTTCCCAGCCGAGCACGCATCCAAGTACTAACCACGGCCAACGAATCTTAACGCCGGTGAACATACGAGAACCGCTGCACTACGCGCGGTATGGCCGTTGGCGACAGTATCGCGCAACGTGTAAACATCTTACTTCTTGTGAAGATCGCTTGTTATTTACCTGGCAGTGTCACGCTGGAGGAAGCATTGTCTTTTAGGGGAGAAAAATGAAACGGCACTTGGTGCGGTCGAATACGTGGCCTTTGTGTTCACAGCACGACGCTCTAACTTACTCAGCTATCGAGCTACGCAATGTGGCACGTCTGCAGTCCAATACCCGATCCACCGTCTCATCCACCTTTATTACTGCCCTGACACTCATTTAAACACATATCTGCTTTCCTTCACGTTTGCTCGCCTGATGCTTGGACCCCAAAAACCACAACACAAAGATATCGTAAATGCTGTGAGAATAACCAAGACACAGCAAGCAAAAGTATGTTCGGCTACCGGGAATCGAATCCTGGCCTCGTGGCGAAAGCCATGTCTCCTAGCAGCTTTCCATTCTTTCTGACCGCCAGACAATCAGACTTGCAAGGCAAGCACCATAGTCACTGCCGTCTCTAGTAGTATCTGTGGAACCTGTTCCCGCGTAATTTACTTGTTTTCCCGCATGTATGAAATTGGTAGTTTTGGAATATCTAAAATGCATTGTCAGATGTGGGGTTCGAACCCACGCTCCCCTTAGGGAACCAGAGCTTAAATCTGGCGCCTTAGACCGCTCGGCCAATCTGACGTGTGAGCGCAAAGTCTCTACTACCGTCCTTTCAAGGAATATCTCCAGAGCCTGACGGCGAAATTAGCGTGTTTTCTTTCCTTGTGTGAAGGAATTACGTTGGTTTTAGAGTATTTAAAACGAGTTGTCAGATGTGAGGTTGCACCACAAACCTCCCTTTCGGGAACCACAGCTTAAACATGGTGCCTTAAACCATTGTTTTCCGTCGCCATCTGTCTTGAGTGGAACGAGCAGAACTGTAGTTATCAATATTCACATTGACGCAGAGAAAACAAAAAACGACACAAAAGGCCGTTACCTAGCAACGGCTACGCTGTGCATTTCGCCCTCAGGGGAAGCTAATGATATGCTCCAGGCGAGCATCAAACTAACCAACTTAATATTGTGATACTTAGGCGCTTTCTACTTCTGGATTGGCACACATATGCTGCATCGTCTCTGGATCATCAGTAAGTACGTCACATTAGATATTTGTTTTATCGCCCTGCTGTAAATTAAAGGGCAGTTTTTCAACGGCTGTCAGTTCTGCTTCTAGCTTCACTACATCGCCCTAGCAGCACCTACGCACTGCGTTCAGATGTGCTCACCTCCGCCCTGGCGTTGAGCGCCTACAGCGCCATCGCCTTCGGCCTCTGGTGGCAGGAGGGTAGCCGACACATGAGGGCGTGGGTGGGACGCAGCACAACGCGGTGGTGGTGTAACGGTCAGCATGGTTGCTTCCCAAGCAGTTGATCCGGGTTCGATTCCCGGCCACCGCACAAAACGTACCTTTTTCTTCTACGGGTATTCCACGAAACGAAACGCGATCTTCGAAACTGTGAACTGTCGCGGTACGAATAGTTTTCCTTCGCCCCTCGTCTCAGTCCGTGCTGCCATGGCGCTAGTCTGCGGGTTTCGTTTCTCAGCATCGTGTGTCTCCATGTGTCGACTTGTCTCGACTTTGCTCGGCTGACGCGAAAGCTGACGCTTGGAAATGGGCATATATGTAGAGGGCAGGTGCGAGAAACGACTGGGAGAGATCAAAAATCGACAAACACACGACAGAATCTTTCATTTTATTGTGGCCACAGATTCGCCCCTTAGTGTACCGAGAGGTAAGAGTGGCGCCAGCGTGCGGGACCGCATCATTATCGCTAAGCAACAGCGAAACCGAAGGAAAAATGCAAAATGAAAGAAGCGAACAGCACATCGAGTTCCCAGCCGAGCACGCATCCAAGTACTAACCACGGCCAACGAATCTTAACGCCGGTGAACATACGAGAACCGCTGCACTACGCGCGGTATGGCCGTTGGCGACAGTATCGCGCAACGTGTAAACATCTTACTTCTTGTGAAGATCGCTTGTTATTTACCTGGCAGTGTCACGCTGGAGGAAGCATTGTCTTTTAGGGGAGAAAAATGAAACGGCACTTGGTGCGGTCGAATACGTGGCCTTTGTGTTCACAGCACGACGCTCTAACTTACTCAGCTATCGAGCTACGCAATGTGGCACGTCTGCAGTCCAATACCCGATCCACCGTCTCATCCACCTTTATTACTGCCCTGACACTCATTTAAACACATATCTGCTTTCCTTCACGTTTGCTCGCCTGATGCTTGGACCCCAAAAACCACAACACAAAGATATCGTAAATGCTGTGAGAATAACCAAGACACAGCAAGCAAAAGTATGTTCGGCTACCGGGAATCGAATCCTGGCCTCGTGGCGAAAGCCATGTCTCCTAGCAGCTTTCCATTCTTTCTGACCGCCAGACAATCAGACTTGCAAGGCAAGCACCATAGTCACTGCCGTCTCTAGTAGTATCTGTGGAACCTGTTCCCGCGTAATTTACTTGTTTTCCCGCATGTATGAAATTGGTAGTTTTGGAATATCTAAAATGCATTGTCAGATGTGGGGTTCGAACCCACGCTCCCCTTAGGGAACCAGAGCTTAAATCTGGCGCCTTAGACCGCTCGGCCAATCTGACGTGTGAGCGCAAAGTCTCTACTACCGTCCTTTCAAGGAATATCTCCAGAGCCTGACGGCGAAATTAGCGTGTTTTCTTTCCTTGTGTGAAGGAATTACGTTGGTTTTAGAGTATTTAAAACGAGTTGTCAGATGTGAGGTTGCACCACAAACCTCCCTTTCGGGAACCACAGCTTAAACATGGTGCCTTAAACCATTGTTTTCCGTCGCCATCTGTCTTGAGTGGAACGAGCAGAACTGTAGTTATCAATATTCACATTGACGCAGAGAAAACAAAAAACGACACAAAAGGCCGTTACCTAGCAACGGCTACGCTGTGCATTTCGCCCTCAGGGGAAGCTAATGATATGCTCCAGGCGAGCATCAAACTAACCAACTTAATATTGTGATACTTAGGCGCTTTCTACTTCTGGATTGGCACACATATGCTGCATCGTCTCTGGATCATCAGTAAGTACGTCACATTAGATATTTGTTTTATCGCCCTGCTGTAAATTAAAGGGCAGTTTTTCAACGGCTGTCAGTTCTGCTTCTAGCTTCACTACATCGCCCTAGCAGCACCTACGCACTGCGTTCAGATGTGCTCACCTCCGCCCTGGCGTTGAGCGCCTACAGCGCCATCGCCTTCGGCCTCTGGTGGCAGGAGGGTAGCCGACACATGAGGGCGTGGGTGGGACGCAGCACAACGCGGTGGTGGTGTAACGGTCAGCATGGTTGCTTCCCAAGCAGTTGATCCGGGTTCGATTCCCGGCCACCGCACAAAACGTACCTTTTTCTTCTACGGGTATTCCACGTAACGAAACGCGATCTTCGAAACTGTGAACTGTCGCGGTACGAATAGTTTTCCTTCGCCCCTCGTCTCAGTCCGTGCTGCCATGGCGCTAGTCTGCGGGTTTCGTTTCTCAGCATCGTGTGTCTCCATGTGTCGACTTGTCTCGACTTTGCTCGGCTGACGCGAAAGCTGACGCTTGGAAATGGGCATATATGTAGAGGGCAGGTGCGAGAAACGACTGGGAGAGATCAAAAATCGACAAACACACGACAGAATCTTTCATTTTATTGTGGCCACAGATTCGCCCCTTAGTGTACCGAGAGGTAAGAGTGGCGCCAGCGTGCGGGACCGCATCATTATCGCTAAGCAACAGCGAAACCGAAGGAAAAATGCAAAATGAAAGAAGCGAACAGCACATCGAGTTCCCAGCCGAGCACGCATCCAAGTACTAACCACGGCCAACGAATCTTAACGCCGGTGAACATACGAGAACCGCTGCACTACGCGCGGTATGGCCGTTGGCGACAGTATCGCGCAACGTGTAAACATCTTACTTCTTGTGAAGATCGCTTGTTATTTACCTGGCAGTGTCACGCTGGAGGAAGCATTGTCTTTTAGGGGAGAAAAATGAAACGGCACTTGGTGCGGTCGAATACGTGGCCTTTGTGTTCACAGCACGACGCTCTAACTTACTCAGCTATCGAGCTACGCAATGTGGCACGTCTGCAGTCCAATACCCGATCCACCGTCTCATCCACCTTTATTACTGCCCTGACACTCATTTAAACACATATCTGCTTTCCTTCACGTTTGCTCGCCTGATGCTTGGACCCCAAAAACCACAACACAAAGATATCGTAAATGCTGTGAGAATAACCAAGACACAGCAAGCAAAAGTATGTTCGGCTACCGGGAATCGAATCCTGGCCTCGTGGCGAAAGCCATGTCTCCTAGCAGCTTTCCATTCTTTCTGACCGCCAGACAATCAGACTTGCAAGGCAAGCACCATAGTCACTGCCGTCTCTAGTAGTATCTGTGGAACCTGTTCCCGCGTAATTTACTTGTTTTCCCGCATGTATGAAATTGGTAGTTTTGGAATATCTAAAATGCATTGTCAGATGTGGGGTTCGAACCCACGCTCCCCTTAGGGAACCAGAGCTTAAATCTGGCGCCTTAGACCGCTCGGCCAATCTGACGTGTGAGCGCAAAGTCTCTACTACCGTCCTTTCAAGGAATATCTCCAGAGCCTGACGGCGAAATTAGCGTGTTTTCTTTCCTTGTGTGAAGGAATTACGTTGGTTTTAGAGTATTTAAAACGAGTTGTCAGATGTGAGGTTGCACCACAAACCTCCCTTTCGGGAACCACAGCTTAAACATGGTGCCTTAAACCATTGTTTTCCGTCGCCATCTGTCTTGAGTGGAACGAGCAGAACTGTAGTTATCAATATTCACATTGACGCAGAGAAAACAAAAAACGACACAAAAGGCCGTTACCTAGCAACGGCTACGCTGTGCATTTCGCCCTCAGGGGAAGCTAATGATATGCTCCAGGCGAGCATCAAACTAACCAACTTAATATTGTGATACTTAGGCGCTTTCTACTTCTGGATTGGCACACATATGCTGCATCGTCTCTGGATCATCAGTAAGTACGTCACATTAGATATTTGTTTTATCGCCCTGCTGTAAATTAAAGGGCAGTTTTTCAACGGCTGTCAGTTCTGCTTCTAGCTTCACTACATCGCCCTAGCAGCACCTACGCACTGCGTTCAGATGTGCTCACCTCCGCCCTGGCGTTGAGCGCCTACAGCGCCATCGCCTTCGGCCTCTGGTGGCAGGAGGGTAGCCGACACATGAGGGCGTGGGTGGGACGCAGCACAACGCGGTGGTGGTGTAACGGTCAGCATGGTTGCTTCCCAAGCAGTTGATCCGGGTTCGATTCCCGGCCACCGCACAAAACGTACCTTTTTCTTCTACGGGTATTCCACGAAACGAAACGCGATCTTCGAAACTGTGAACTGTCGCGGTACGAATAGTTTTCCTTCGCCCCTCGTCTCAGTCCGTGCTGCCATGGCGCTAGTCTGCGGGTTTCGTTTCTCAGCATCGTGTGTCTCCATGTGTCGACTTGTCTCGACTTTGCTCGGCTGACGCGAAAGCTGACGCTTGGAAATGGGCATATATGTAGAGGGCAGGTGCGAGAAACGACTGGGAGAGATCAAAAATCGACAAACACACGACAGAATCTTTCATTTTATTGTGGCCACAGATTCGCCCCTTAGTGTACCGAGAGGTAAGAGTGGCGCCAGCGTGCGGGACCGCATCATTATCGCTAAGCAACAGCGAAACCGAAGGAAAAATGCAAAATGAAAGAAGCGAACAGCACATCGAGTTCCCAGCCGAGCACGCATCCAAGTACTAACCACGGCCAACGAATCTTAACGCCGGTGAACATACGAGAACCGCTGCACTACGCGCGGTATGGCCGTTGGCGACAGTATCGCGCAACGTGTAAACATCTTACTTCTTGTGAAGATCGCTTGTTATTTACCTGGCAGTGTCACGCTGGAGGAAGCATTGTCTTTTAGGGGAGAAAAATGAAACGGCACTTGGTGCGGTCGAATACGTGGCCTTTGTGTTCACAGCACGACGCTCTAACTTACTCAGCTATCGAGCTACGCAATGTGGCACGTCTGCAGTCCAATACCCGATCCACCGTCTCATCCACCTTTATTACTGCCCTGACACTCATTTAAACACATATCTGCTTTCCTTCACGTTTGCTCGCCTGATGCTTGGACCCCAAAAACCACAACACAAAGATATCGTAAATGCTGTGAGAATAACCAAGACACAGCAAGCAAAAGTATGTTCGGCTACCGGGAATCGAATCCTGGCCTCGTGGCGAAAGCCATGTCTCCTAGCAGCTTTCCATTCTTTCTGACCGCCAGACAATCAGACTTGCAAGGCAAGCACCATAGTCACTGCCGTCTCTAGTAGTATCTGTGGAACCTGTTCCCGCGTAATTTACTTGTTTTCCCGCATGTATGAAATTGGTAGTTTTGGAATATCTAAAATGCATTGTCAGATGTGGGGTTCGAACCCACGCTCCCCTTAGGGAACCAGAGCTTAAATCTGGCGCCTTAGACCGCTCGGCCAATCTGACGTGTGAGCGCAAAGTCTCTACTACCGTCCTTTCAAGGAATATCTCCAGAGCCTGACGGCGAAATTAGCGTGTTTTCTTTCCTTGTGTGAAGGAATTACGTTGGTTTTAGAGTATTTAAAACGAGTTGTCAGATGTGAGGTTGCACCACAAACCTCCCTTTCGGGAACCACAGCTTAAACATGGTGCCTTAAACCATTGTTTTCCGTCGCCATCTGTCTTGAGTGGAACGAGCAGAACTGTAGTTATCAATATTCACATTGACGCAGAGAAAACAAAAAACGACACAAAAGGCCGTTACCTAGCAACGGCTACGCTGTGCATTTCGCCCTCAGGGGAAGCTAATGATATGCTCCAGGCGAGCATCAAACTAACCAACTTAATATTGTGATACTTAGGCGCTTTCTACTTCTGGATTGGCACACATATGCTGCATCGTCTCTGGATCATCAGTAAGTACGTCACATTAGATATTTGTTTTATCGCCCTGCTGTAAATTAAAGGGCAGTTTTTCAACGGCTGTCAGTTCTGCTTCTAGCTTCACTACATCGCCCTAGCAGCACCTACGCACTGCGTTCAGATGTGCTCACCTCCGCCCTGGCGTTGAGCGCCTACAGCGCCATCGCCTTCGGCCTCTGGTGGCAGGAGGGTAGCCGACACATGAGGGCGTGGGTGGGACGCAGCACAACGCGGTGGTGGTGTAACGGTCAGCATGGTTGCTTCCCAAGCAGTTGATCCGGGTTCGATTCCCGGCCACCGCACAAAACGTACCTTTTTCTTCTACGGGTATTCCACGTAACGAAACGCGATCTTCGAAACTGTGAACTGTCGCGGTACGAATAGTTTTCCTTCGCCCCTCGTCTCAGTCCGTGCTGCCATGGCGCTAGTCTGCGGGTTTCGTTTCTCAGCATCGTGTGTCTCCATGTGTCGACTTGTCTCGACTTTGCTCGGCTGACGCGAAAGCTGACGCTTGGAAATGGGCATATATGTAGAGGGCAGGTGCGAGAAACGACTGGGAGAGATCAAAAATCGACAAACACACGACAGAATCTTTCATTTTATTGTGGCCACAGATTCGCCCCTTAGTGTACCGAGAGGTAAGAGTGGCGCCAGCGTGCGGGACCGCATCATTATCGCTAAGCAACAGCGAAACCGAAGGAAAAATGCAAAATGAAAGAAGCGAACAGCACATCGAGTTCCCAGCCGAGCACGCATCCAAGTACTAACCACGGCCAACGAATCTTAACGCCGGTGAACATACGAGAACCGCTGCACTACGCGCGGTATGGCCGTTGGCGACAGTATCGCGCAACGTGTAAACATCTTACTTCTTGTGAAGATCGCTTGTTATTTACCTGGCAGTGTCACGCTGGAGGAAGCATTGTCTTTTAGGGGAGAAAAATGAAACGGCACTTGGTGCGGTCGAATACGTGGCCTTTGTGTTCACAGCACGACGCTCTAACTTACTCAGCTATCGAGCTACGCAATGTGGCACGTCTGCAGTCCAATACCCGATCCACCGTCTCATCCACCTTTATTACTGCCCTGACACTCATTTAAACACATATCTGCTTTCCTTCACGTTTGCTCGCCTGATGCTTGGACCCCAAAAACCACAACACAAAGATATCGTAAATGCTGTGAGAATAACCAAGACACAGCAAGCAAAAGTATGTTCGGCTACCGGGAATCGAATCCTGGCCTCGTGGCGAAAGCCATGTCTCCTAGCAGCTTTCCATTCTTTCTGACCGCCAGACAATCAGACTTGCAAGGCAAGCACCATAGTCACTGCCGTCTCTAGTAGTATCTGTGGAACCTGTTCCCGCGTAATTTACTTGTTTTCCCGCATGTATGAAATTGGTAGTTTTGGAATATCTAAAATGCATTGTCAGATGTGGGGTTCGAACCCACGCTCCCCTTAGGGAACCAGAGCTTAAATCTGGCGCCTTAGACCGCTCGGCCAATCTGACGTGTGAGCGCAAAGTCTCTACTACCGTCCTTTCAAGGAATATCTCCAGAGCCTGACGGCGAAATTAGCGTGTTTTCTTTCCTTGTGTGAAGGAATTACGTTGGTTTTAGAGTATTTAAAACGAGTTGTCAGATGTGAGGTTGCACCACAAACCTCCCTTTCGGGAACCACAGCTTAAACATGGTGCCTTAAACCATTGTTTTCCGTCGCCATCTGTCTTGAGTGGAACGAGCAGAACTGTAGTTATCAATATTCACATTGACGCAGAGAAAACAAAAAACGACACAAAAGGCCGTTACCTAGCAACGGCTACGCTGTGCATTTCGCCCTCAGGGGAAGCTAATGATATGCTCCAGGCGAGCATCAAACTAACCAACTTAATATTGTGATACTTAGGCGCTTTCTACTTCTGGATTGGCACACATATGCTGCATCGTCTCTGGATCATCAGTAAGTACGTCACATTAGATATTTGTTTTATCGCCCTGCTGTAAATTAAAGGGCAGTTTTTCAACGGCTGTCAGTTCTGCTTCTAGCTTCACTACATCGCCCTAGCAGCACCTACGCACTGCGTTCAGATGTGCTCACCTCCGCCCTGGCGTTGAGCGCCTACAGCGCCATCGCCTTCGGCCTCTGGTGGCAGGAGGGTAGCCGACACATGAGGGCGTGGGTGGGACGCAGCACAACGCGGTGGTGGTGTAACGGTCAGCATGGTTGCTTCCCAAGCAGTTGATCCGGGTTCGATTCCCGGCCACCGCACAAAACGTACCTTTTTCTTCTACGGGTATTCCACGTAACGAAACGCGATCTTCGAAACTGTGAACTGTCGCGGTACGAATAGTTTTCCTTCGCCCCTCGTCTCAGTCCGTGCTGCCATGGCGCTAGTCTGCGGGTTTCGTTTCTCAGCATCGTGTGTCTCCATGTGTCGACTTGTCTCGACTTTGCTCGGCTGACGCGAAAGCTGACGCTTGGAAATGGGCATATATGTAGAGGGCAGGTGCGAGAAACGACTGGGAGAGATCAAAAATCGACAAACACACGACAGAATCTTTCATTTTATTGTGGCCACAGATTCGCCCCTTAGTGTACCGAGAGGTAAGAGTGGCGCCAGCGTGCGGGACCGCATCATTATCGCTAAGCAACAGCGAAACCGAAGGAAAAATGCAAAATGAAAGAAGCGAACAGCACATCGAGTTCCCAGCCGAGCACGCATCCAAGTACTAACCACGGCCAACGAATCTTAACGCCGGTGAACATACGAGAACCGCTGCACTACGCGCGGTATGGCCGTTGGCGACAGTATCGCGCAACGTGTAAACATCTTACTTCTTGTGAAGATCGCTTGTTATTTACCTGGCAGTGTCACGCTGGAGGAAGCATTGTCTTTTAGGGGAGAAAAATGAAACGGCACTTGGTGCGGTCGAATACGTGGCCTTTGTGTTCACAGCACGACGCTCTAACTTACTCAGCTATCGAGCTACGCAATGTGGCACGTCTGCAGTCCAATACCCGATCCACCGTCTCATCCACCTTTATTACTGCCCTGACACTCATTTAAACACATATCTGCTTTCCTTCACGTTTGCTCGCCTGATGCTTGGACCCCAAAAACCACAACACAAAGATATCGTAAATGCTGTGAGAATAACCAAGACACAGCAAGCAAAAGTATGTTCGGCTACCGGGAATCGAATCCTGGCCTCGTGGCGAAAGCCATGTCTCCTAGCAGCTTTCCATTCTTTCTGACCGCCAGACAATCAGACTTGCAAGGCAAGCACCATAGTCACTGCCGTCTCTAGTAGTATCTGTGGAACCTGTTCCCGCGTAATTTACTTGTTTTCCCGCATGTATGAAATTGGTAGTTTTGGAATATCTAAAATGCATTGTCAGATGTGGGGTTCGAACCCACGCTCCCCTTAGGGAACCAGAGCTTAAATCTGGCGCCTTAGACCGCTCGGCCAATCTGACGTGTGAGCGCAAAGTCTCTACTACCGTCCTTTCAAGGAATATCTCCAGAGCCTGACGGCGAAATTAGCGTGTTTTCTTTCCTTGTGTGAAGGAATTACGTTGGTTTTAGAGTATTTAAAACGAGTTGTCAGATGTGAGGTTGCACCACAAACCTCCCTTTCGGGAACCACAGCTTAAACATGGTGCCTTAAACCATTGTTTTCCGTCGCCATCTGTCTTGAGTGGAACGAGCAGAACTGTAGTTATCAATATTCACATTGACGCAGAGAAAACAAAAAACGACACAAAAGGCCGTTACCTAGCAACGGCTACGCTGTGCATTTCGCCCTCAGGGGAAGCTAATGATATGCTCCAGGCGAGCATCAAACTAACCAACTTAATATTGTGATACTTAGGCGCTTTCTACTTCTGGATTGGCACACATATGCTGCATCGTCTCTGGATCATCAGTAAGTACGTCACATTAGATATTTGTTTTATCGCCCTGCTGTAAATTAAAGGGCAGTTTTTCAACGGCTGTCAGTTCTGCTTCTAGCTTCACTACATCGCCCTAGCAGCACCTACGCACTGCGTTCAGATGTGCTCACCTCCGCCCTGGCGTTGAGCGCCTACAGCGCCATCGCCTTCGGCCTCTGGTGGCAGGAGGGTAGCCGACACATGAGGGCGTGGGTGGGACGCAGCACAACGCGGTGGTGGTGTAACGGTCAGCATGGTTGCTTCCCAAGCAGTTGATCCGGGTTCGATTCCCGGCCACCGCACAAAACGTACCTTTTTCTTCTACGGGTATTCCACGTAACGAAACGCGATCTTCGAAACTGTGAACTGTCGCGGTACGAATAGTTTTCCTTCGCCCCTCGTCTCAGTCCGTGCTGCCATGGCGCTAGTCTGCGGGTTTCGTTTCTCAGCATCGTGTGTCTCCATGTGTCGACTTGTCTCGACTTTGCTCGGCTGACGCGAAAGCTGACGCTTGGAAATGGGCATATATGTAGAGGGCAGGTGCGAGAAACGACTGGGAGAGATCAAAAATCGACAAACACACGACAGAATCTTTCATTTTATTGTGGCCACAGATTCGCCCCTTAGTGTACCGAGAGGTAAGAGTGGCGCCAGCGTGCGGGACCGCATCATTATCGCTAAGCAACAGCGAAACCGAAGGAAAAATGCAAAATGAAAGAAGCGAACAGCACATCGAGTTCCCAGCCGAGCACGCATCCAAGTACTAACCACGGCCAACGAATCTTAACGCCGGTGAACATACGAGAACCGCTGCACTACGCGCGGTATGGCCGTTGGCGACAGTATCGCGCAACGTGTAAACATCTTACTTCTTGTGAAGATCGCTTGTTATTTACCTGGCAGTGTCACGCTGGAGGAAGCATTGTCTTTTAGGGGAGAAAAATGAAACGGCACTTGGTGCGGTCGAATACGTGGCCTTTGTGTTCACAGCACGACGCTCTAACTTACTCAGCTATCGAGCTACGCAATGTGGCACGTCTGCAGTCCAATACCCGATCCACCGTCTCATCCACCTTTATTACTGCCCTGACACTCATTTAAACACATATCTGCTTTCCTTCACGTTTGCTCGCCTGATGCTTGGACCCCAAAAACCACAACACAAAGATATCGTAAATGCTGTGAGAATAACCAAGACACAGCAAGCAAAAGTATGTTCGGCTACCGGGAATCGAATCCTGGCCTCGTGGCGAAAGCCATGTCTCCTAGCAGCTTTCCATTCTTTCTGACCGCCAGACAATCAGACTTGCAAGGCAAGCACCATAGTCACTGCCGTCTCTAGTAGTATCTGTGGAACCTGTTCCCGCGTAATTTACTTGTTTTCCCGCATGTATGAAATTGGTAGTTTTGGAATATCTAAAATGCATTGTCAGATGTGGGGTTCGAACCCACGCTCCCCTTAGGGAACCAGAGCTTAAATCTGGCGCCTTAGACCGCTCGGCCAATCTGACGTGTGAGCGCAAAGTCTCTACTACCGTCCTTTCAAGGAATATCTCCAGAGCCTGACGGCGAAATTAGCGTGTTTTCTTTCCTTGTGTGAAGGAATTACGTTGGTTTTAGAGTATTTAAAACGAGTTGTCAGATGTGAGGTTGCACCACAAACCTCCCTTTCGGGAACCACAGCTTAAACATGGTGCCTTAAACCATTGTTTTCCGTCGCCATCTGTCTTGAGTGGAACGAGCAGAACTGTAGTTATCAATATTCACATTGACGCAGAGAAAACAAAAAACGACACAAAAGGCCGTTACCTAGCAACGGCTACGCTGTGCATTTCGCCCTCAGGGGAAGCTAATGATATGCTCCAGGCGAGCATCAAACTAACCAACTTAATATTGTGATACTTAGGCGCTTTCTACTTCTGGATTGGCACACATATGCTGCATCGTCTCTGGATCATCAGTAAGTACGTCACATTAGATATTTGTTTTATCGCCCTGCTGTAAATTAAAGGGCAGTTTTTCAACGGCTGTCAGTTCTGCTTCTAGCTTCACTACATCGCCCTAGCAGCACCTACGCACTGCGTTCAGATGTGCTCACCTCCGCCCTGGCGTTGAGCGCCTACAGCGCCATCGCCTTCGGCCTCTGGTGGCAGGAGGGTAGCCGACACATGAGGGCGTGGGTGGGACGCAGCACAACGCGGTGGTGGTGTAACGGTCAGCATGGTTGCTTCCCAAGCAGTTGATCCGGGTTCGATTCCCGGCCACCGCACAAAACGTACCTTTTTCTTCTACGGGTATTCCACGTAACGAAACGCGATCTTCGAAACTGTGAACTGTCGCGGTACGAATAGTTTTCCTTCGCCCCTCGTCTCAGTCCGTGCTGCCATGGCGCTAGTCTGCGGGTTTCGTTTCTCAGCATCGTGTGTCTCCATGTGTCGACTTGTCTCGACTTTGCTCGGCTGACGCGAAAGCTGACGCTTGGAAATGGGCATATATGTAGAGGGCAGGTGCGAGAAACGACTGGGAGAGATCAAAAATCGACAAACACACGACAGAATCTTTCATTTTATTGTGGCCACAGATTCGCCCCTTAGTGTACCGAGAGGTAAGAGTGGCGCCAGCGTGCGGGACCGCATCATTATCGCTAAGCAACAGCGAAACCGAAGGAAAAATGCAAAATGAAAGAAGCGAACAGCACATCGAGTTCCCAGCCGAGCACGCATCCAAGTACTAACCACGGCCAACGAATCTTAACGCCGGTGAACATACGAGAACCGCTGCACTACGCGCGGTATGGCCGTTGGCGACAGTATCGCGCAACGTGTAAACATCTTACTTCTTGTGAAGATCGCTTGTTATTTACCTGGCAGTGTCACGCTGGAGGAAGCATTGTCTTTTAGGGGAGAAAAATGAAACGGCACTTGGTGCGGTCGAATACGTGGCCTTTGTGTTCACAGCACGACGCTCTAACTTACTCAGCTATCGAGCTACGCAATGTGGCACGTCTGCAGTCCAATACCCGATCCACCGTCTCATCCACCTTTATTACTGCCCTGACACTCATTTAAACACATATCTGCTTTCCTTCACGTTTGCTCGCCTGATGCTTGGACCCCAAAAACCACAACACAAAGATATCGTAAATGCTGTGAGAATAACCAAGACACAGCAAGCAAAAGTATGTTCGGCTACCGGGAATCGAATCCTGGCCTCGTGGCGAAAGCCATGTCTCCTAGCAGCTTTCCATTCTTTCTGACCGCCAGACAATCAGACTTGCAAGGCAAGCACCATAGTCACTGCCGTCTCTAGTAGTATCTGTGGAACCTGTTCCCGCGTAATTTACTTGTTTTCCCGCATGTATGAAATTGGTAGTTTTGGAATATCTAAAATGCATTGTCAGATGTGGGGTTCGAACCCACGCTCCCCTTAGGGAACCAGAGCTTAAATCTGGCGCCTTAGACCGCTCGGCCAATCTGACGTGTGAGCGCAAAGTCTCTACTACCGTCCTTTCAAGGAATATCTCCAGAGCCTGACGGCGAAATTAGCGTGTTTTCTTTCCTTGTGTGAAGGAATTACGTTGGTTTTAGAGTATTTAAAACGAGTTGTCAGATGTGAGGTTGCACCACAAACCTCCCTTTCGGGAACCACAGCTTAAACATGGTGCCTTAAACCATTGTTTTCCGTCGCCATCTGTCTTGAGTGGAACGAGCAGAACTGTAGTTATCAATATTCACATTGACGCAGAGAAAACAAAAAACGACACAAAAGGCCGTTACCTAGCAACGGCTAAGCTGTGCATTTCGCCCTCAGGGGAAGCTAATGATATGCTCCAGGCGAGCATCAAACTAACCAACTTAATATTGTGATACTTAGGCGCTTTCTACTTCTGGATTGGCACACATATGCTGCATCGTCTCTGGATCATCAGTAAGTACGTCACATTAGATATTTGTTTTATCGCCCTGCTGTAAATTAAAGGGCAGTTTTTCAACGGCTGTCAGTTCTGCTTCTAGCTTCACTACATCGCCCTAGCAGCACCTACGCACTGCGTTCAGATGTGCTCACCTCCGCCCTGGCGTTGAGCGCCTACAGCGCCATCGCCTTCGGCCTCTGGTGGCAGGAGGGTAGCCGACACATGAGGGCGTGGGTGGGACGCAGCACAACGCGGTGGTGGTGTAACGGTCAGCATGGTTGCTTCCCAAGCAGTTGATCCGGGTTCGATTCCCGGCCACCGCACAAAACGTACCTTTTTCTTCTACGGGTATTCCACGTAACGAAACGCGATCTTCCAAACTGTGAACTGTCGCGGTACGAATAGTTTTCCTTCGCCCCTCGTCTCAGTCCGTGCTGCCATGGCGCTAGTCTGCGGGTTTCGTTTCTCAGCATCGTGTGTCTCCATGTCTCGACTTTGCTCGGCTGACGCGAAAGCTGACGCTTGGAAATGGGCATATATGTAGAGGGCAGGTGCGAGAAACGACTGGGAGAGATCAAAAATCGACAAACACACGACAGAATCTTTCATTTTATTGTGGCCACAGATTCGCCCCTTAGTGTACCGAGAGGTAAGAGTGGCGCCAGCGTGCGGGACCGCATCATTATCGCTAAGCAACAGCGAAACCGAAGGAAAAATGCAAAATGAAAGAAGCGAACAGCACATCGAGTTCCCAGCCGAGCACGCATCCAAGTACTAACCACGGCCAACGAATCTTAACGCCGGTGAACATACGAGAACCGCTGCACTACGCGCGGTATGGCCGTTGGCGACAGTATCGCGCAACGTGTAAACATCTTACTTCTTGTGAAGATCGCTTGTTATTTACCTGGCAGTGTCACGCTGGAGGAAGCATTGTCTCTTAGGGGAGAAAAATGAAACGGCACTTGGTGCGGTCGAATACGTGGCCTTTGTGTTCACAGCACGACGCTCTAACTTACTCAGCTATCGAGCTACGCAATGTGGCACGTCTGCAGTCCAATACCCGATCCACCGTCTCATCCACCTTTATTACTGCCCTGACTCTCATTTAAACACATATCTGCTTTCCTTCACGTTTGCTCGCCTGATGCTTGGACCCCAAAAACCACAACACAAAGATATCGTAAATGCTGTGAGAATAACCAAGACACAGCAAGCAAAAGTATGTTCGGCTACCGGGAATCGAATCCTGGCCTCGTGGCGAAAGCCATGTCTCCTAGCAGCTTTCCATTCTTTCTGACCGCCAGACAATCAGACTTGCAAGGCAAGCACCATAGTCACTGCCGTCTCTAGTAGTATCTGTGGAACCTGTTCCCGCGTAATTTACTTGTTTTCCCGCATGTATGAAATTGGTAGTTTTGGAATATCTAAAATACATTGTCAGATGTGGGGTTCGAACACACGCTTCCCTTAGGGAACCAGAGCTTAAATCTGGCGCCTTAGACCGCTCGGCCAATCTGACGTGTGAGCGCAAAGTCTCTACTACCGTCCTTTCAAGGAATATCTCCAGAGCCTGACGGCGAAATTAGCGTGTTTTCTTTCCTTGTGTGAAGGAATTACGTTGGTTTTAGAGTATTTAAAACGAGTTGTCAGATGTGAGGTTGCACCACAAACCTCCCTTTCGGGAACCACAGCTTAAACATGGTGCCTTAAACCATTGTTTTCCGTCGCCATCTGTCTTGAGTGGAACGAGCAGAACTGTAGTTATCAATATTCACATTGACGCAGAGAAAACAAAAAACGACACAAAAGGCCGTTACCTAGCAACGGCTACGCTGTGCATTTCGCCCTCAGGGGAAGCTAATGATATGCTCCAGGCGAGCATCAAACTAACCAACTTAATATTGTGATACTTAGGCGCTTTCTACTTCTGGATTGGCACACATATGCTGCATCGTCTCTGGATCATCAGTAAGTACGTCACATTAGATATTTGTTTTATCGCCCTGCTGTAAATTAAAGGGCAGTTTTTCAACGGCTGTCAGTTCTGCTTCTAGCTTCACTACATCGCCCTAGCAGCACCTACGCACTGCGTTCAGATGTGCTCACCTCCGCCCTGGCGTTGAGCGCCTACAGCGCCATCGCCTTCGGCCTCTGGTGGCAGGAGGGTAGCCGACACATGAGGGCGTGGGTGGGACGCAGCACAACGCGGTGGTGGTGTAACGGTCAGCATGGTTGCTTCCCAAGCAGTTGATCCGGGTTCGATTCCCGGCCACCGCACAAAACGTACCTTTTTCTTCTACGGGTATTCCACGTAACGAAACGCGATCTTCGAAACTGTGAACTGTCGCGGTACGAATAGTTTTCCTTCGCCCCTCGTCTCAGTCCGTGCTGCCATGGCGCTAGTCTGCGGGTTTCGTTTCTCAGCATCGTGTGTCTCCATGTCTCGACTTTGCTCGGCTGACGCGAAAGCTGACGCTTGGAAATGGGCATATATGTAGAGGGCAGGTGCGAGAAACGACTGGGAGAGATCAAAAATCGACAAACACACGACAGAATCTTTCATTTTATTGTGGCCACAGATTCGCCCCTTAGTGTACCGAGAGGTAAGAGTGGCGCCAGCGTGCGGGACCGCATCATTATCGCTAAGCAACAGCGAAACCGAAGGAAAAATGCAAAATGAAAGAAGCGAACAGCACATCGAGTTCCCAGCCGAGCACGCATCCAAGTACTAACCACGGCCAACGAATCTTAACGCCGGTGAACATACGAGAACCGCTGCACTACGCGCGGTATGGCCGTTGGCGACAGTATCGCGCAACGTGTAAACATCTTACTTCTTGTGAAGATCGCTTGTTATTTACCTGGCAGTGTCACGCTGGAGGAAGCATTGTCTTTTAGGGGAGAAAAATGAAACGGCACTTGGTGCGGTCGAATACGTGGCCTTTGTGTTCACAGCACGACGCTCTAACTTACTCAGCTATCGAGCTACGCAATGTGGCACGTCTGCAGTCCAATACCCGATCCACCGTCTCATCCACCTTTATTACTGCCCTGACACTCATTTAAACACATATCTGCTTTCCTTCACGTTTGCTCGCCTGATGCTTGGACCCCAAAAACCACAACACAAAGATATCGTAAATGCTGTGAGAATAACCAAGACACAGCAAGCAAAAGTATGTTCGGCTACCGGGAATCGAATCCTGGCCTCGTGGCGAAAGCCATGTCTCCTAGCAGCTTTCCATTCTTTCTGACCGCCAGACAATCAGACTTGCAAGGCAAGCACCATAGTCACTGCCGTCTCTAGTAGTATCTGTGGAACCTGTTCCCGCGTAATTTACTTGTTTTCCCGCATGTATGAAATTGGTAGTTTTGGAATATCTAAAATGCATTGTCAGATGTGGGGTTCGAACCCACGCTCCCCTTAGGGAACCAGAGCTTAAATCTGGCGCCTTAGACCGCTCGGCCAATCTGACGTGTGAGCGCAAAGTCTCTACTACCGTCCTTTCAAGGAATATCTCCAGAGCCTGACGGCGAAATTAGCGTGTTTTCTTTCCTTGTGTGAAGGAATTACGTTGGTTTTAGAGTATTTAAAACGAGTTGTCAGATGTGAGGTTGCACCACAAACCTCCCTTTCGGGAACCACAGCTTAAACATGGTGCCTTAAACCATTGTTTTCCGTCGCCATCTGTCTTGAGTGGAACGAGCAGAACTGTAGTTATCAATATTCACATTGACGCAGAGAAAACAAAAAACGACACAAAAGGCCGTTACCTAGCAACGGCTACGCTGTGCATTTCGCCCTCAGGGGAAGCTAATGATATGCTCCAGGCGAGCATCAAACTAACCAACTTAATATTGTGATACTTAGGCGCTTTCTACTTCTGGATTGGCACACATATGCTGCATCGTCTCTGGATCATCAGTAAGTACGTCACATTAGATATTTGTTTTATCGCCCTGCTGTAAATTAAAGGGCAGTTTTTCAACGGCTGTCAGTTCTGCTTCTAGCTTCACTACATCGCCCTAGCAGCACCTACGCACTGCGTTCAGATGTGCTCACCTCCGCCCTGGCGTTGAGCGCCTACAGCGCCATCGCCTTCGGCCTCTGGTGGCAGGAGGGTAGCCGACACATGAGGGCGTGGGTGGGACGCAGCACAACGCGGTGGTGGTGTAACGGTCAGCATGGTTGCTTCCCAAGCAGTTGATCCGGGTTCGATTCCCGGCCACCGCACAAAACGTACCTTTTTCTTCTACGGGTATTCCACGTAACGAAACGCGATCTTCGAAACTGTGAACTGTCGCGGTACGAATAGTTTTCCTTCGCCCCTCGTCTCAGTCCGTGCTGCCATGGCGCTAGTCTGCGGGTTTCGTTTCTCAGCATCGTGTGTCTCCATGTGTCGACTTGTCTCGACTTTGCTCGGCTGACGCGAAAGCTGACGCTTGGAAATGGGCATATATGTAGAGGGCAGGTGCGAGAAACGACTGGGAGAGATCAAAAATCGACAAACACACGACAGAATCTTTCATTTTATTGTGGCCACAGATTCGCCCCTTAGTGTACCGAGAGGTAAGAGTGGCGCCAGCGTGCGGGACCGCATCATTATCGCTAAGCAACAGCGAAACCGAAGGAAAAATGCAAAATGAAAGAAGCGAACAGCACATCGAGTTCCCAGCCGAGCACGCATCCAAGTACTAACCACGGCCAACGAATCTTAACGCCGGTGAACATACGAGAACCGCTGCACTACGCGCGGTATGGCCGTTGGCGACAGTATCGCGCAACGTGTAAACATCTTACTTCTTGTGAAGATCGCTTGTTATTTACCTGGCAGTGTCACGCTGGAGGAAGCATTGTCTTTTAGGGGAGAAAAATGAAACGGCACTTGGTGCGGTCGAATACGTGGCCTTTGTGTTCACAGCACGACGCTCTAACTTACTCAGCTATCGAGCTACGCAATGTGGCACGTCTGCAGTCCAATACCCGATCCACCGTCTCATCCACCTTTATTACTGCCCTGACACTCATTTAAACACATATCTGCTTTCCTTCACGTTTGCTCGCCTGATGCTTGGACCCCAAAAACCACAACACAAAGATATCGTAAATGCTGTGAGAATAACCAAGACACAGCAAGCAAAAGTATGTTCGGCTACCGGGAATCGAATCCTGGCCTCGTGGCGAAAGCCATGTCTCCTAGCAGCTTTCCATTCTTTCTGACCGCCAGACAATCAGACTTGCAAGGCAAGCACCATAGTCACTGCCGTCTCTAGTAGTATCTGTGGAACCTGTTCCCGCGTAATTTACTTGTTTTCCCGCATGTATGAAATTGGTAGTTTTGGAATATCTAAAATGCATTGTCAGATGTGGGGTTCGAACCCACGCTCCCCTTAGGGAACCAGAGCTTAAATCTGGCGCCTTAGACCGCTCGGCCAATCTGACGTGTGAGCGCAAAGTCTCTACTACCGTCCTTTCAAGGAATATCTCCAGAGCCTGACGGCGAAATTAGCGTGTTTTCTTTCCTTGTGTGAAGGAATTACGTTGGTTTTAGAGTATTTAAAACGAGTTGTCAGATGTGAGGTTGCACCACAAACCTCCCTTTCGGGAACCACAGCTTAAACATGGTGCCTTAAACCATTGTTTTCCGTCGCCATCTGTCTTGAGTGGAACGAGCAGAACTGTAGTTATCAATATTCACATTGACGCAGAGAAAACAAAAAACGACACAAAAGGCCGTTACCTAGCAACGGCTACGCTGTGCATTTCGCCCTCAGGGGAAGCTAATGATATGCTCCAGGCGAGCATCAAACTAACCAACTTAATATTGTGATACTTAGGCGCTTTCTACTTCTGGATTGGCACACATATGCTGCATCGTCTCTGGATCATCAGTAAGTACGTCACATTAGATATTTGTTTTATCGCCCTGCTGTAAATTAAAGGGCAGTTTTTCAACGGCTGTCAGTTCTGCTTCTAGCTTCACTACATCGCCCTAGCAGCACCTACGCACTGCGTTCAGATGTGCTCACCTCCGCCCTGGCGTTGAGCGCCTACAGCGCCATCGCCTTCGGCCTCTGGTGGCAGGAGGGTAGCCGACACATGAGGGCGTGGGTGGGACGCAGCACAACGCGGTGGTGGTGTAACGGTCAGCATGGTTGCTTCCCAAGCAGTTGATCCGGGTTCGATTCCCGGCCACCGCACAAAACGTACCTTTTTCTTCTACGGGTATTCCACGTAACGAAACGCGATCTTCGAAACTGTGAACTGTCGCGGTACGAATAGTTTTCCTTCGCCCCTCGTCTCAGTCCGTGCTGCCATGGCGCTAGTCTGCGGGTTTCGTTTCTCAGCATCGTGTGTCTCCATGTGTCGACTTGTCTCGACTTTGCTCGGCTGACGCGAAAGCTGACGCTTGGAAATGGGCATATATGTAGAGGGCAGGTGCGAGAAACGACTGGGAGAGATCAAAAATCGACAAACACACGACAGAATCTTTCATTTTATTGTGGCCACAGATTCGCCCCTTAGTGTACCGAGAGGTAAGAGTGGCGCCAGCGTGCGGGACCGCATCATTATCGCTAAGCAACAGCGAAACCGAAGGAAAAATGCAAAATGAAAGAAGCGAACAGCACATCGAGTTCCCAGCCGAGCACGCATCCAAGTACTAACCACGGCCAACGAATCTTAACGCCGGTGAACATACGAGAACCGCTGCACTACGCGCGGTATGGCCGTTGGCGACAGTATCGCGCAACGTGTAAACATCTTACTTCTTGTGAAGATCGCTTGTTATTTACCTGGCAGTGTCACGCTGGAGGAAGCATTGTCTTTTAGGGGAGAAAAATGAAACGGCACTTGGTGCGGTCGAATACGTGGCCTTTGTGTTCACAGCACGACGCTCTAACTTACTCAGCTATCGAGCTACGCAATGTGGCACGTCTGCAGTCCAATACCCGATCCACCGTCTCATCCACCTTTATTACTGCCCTGACACTCATTTAAACACATATCTGCTTTCCTTCACGTTTGCTCGCCTGATGCTTGGACCCCAAAAACCACAACACAAAGATATCGTAAATGCTGTGAGAATAACCAAGACACAGCAAGCAAAAGTATGTTCGGCTACCGGGAATCGAATCCTGGCCTCGTGGCGAAAGCCATGTCTCCTAGCAGCTTTCCATTCTTTCTGACCGCCAGACAATCAGACTTGCAAGGCAAGCACCATAGTCACTGCCGTCTCTAGTAGTATCTGTGGAACCTGTTCCCGCGTAATTTACTTGTTTTCCCGCATGTATGAAATTGGTAGTTTTGGAATATCTAAAATGCATTGTCAGATGTGGGGTTCGAACCCACGCTCCCCTTAGGGAACCAGAGCTTAAATCTGGCGCCTTAGACCGCTCGGCCAATCTGACGTGTGAGCGCAAAGTCTCTACTACCGTCCTTTCAAGGAATATCTCCAGAGCCTGACGGCGAAATTAGCGTGTTTTCTTTCCTTGTGTGAAGGAATTACGTTGGTTTTAGAGTATTTAAAACGAGTTGTCAGATGTGAGGTTGCACCACAAACCTCCCTTTCGGGAACCACAGCTTAAACATGGTGCCTTAAACCATTGTTTTCCGTCGCCATCTGTCTTGAGTGGAACGAGCAGAACTGTAGTTATCAATATTCACATTGACGCAGAGAAAACAAAAAACGACACAAAAGGCCGTTACCTAGCAACGGCTACGCTGTGCATTTCGCCCTCAGGGGAAGCTAATGATATGCTCCAGGCGAGCATCAAACTAACCAACTTAATATTGTGATACTTAGGCGCTTTCTACTTCTGGATTGGCACACATATGCTGCATCGTCTCTGGATCATCAGTAAGTACGTCACATTAGATATTTGTTTTATCGCCCTGCTGTAAATTAAAGGGCAGTTTTTCAACGGCTGTCAGTTCTGCTTCTAGCTTCACTACATCGCCCTAGCAGCACCTACGCACTGCGTTCAGATGTGCTCACCTCCGCCCTGGCGTTGAGCGCCTACAGCGCCATCGCCTTCGGCCTCTGGTGGCAGGAGGGTAGCCGACACATGAGGGCGTGGGTGGGACGCAGCACAACGCGGTGGTGGTGTAACGGTCAGCATGGTTGCTTCCCAAGCAGTTGATCCGGGTTCGATTCCCGGCCACCGCACAAAACGTACCTTTTTCTTCTACGGGTATTCCACGTAACGAAACGCGATCTTCCAAACTGTGAACTGTCGCGGTACGAATAGTTTTCCTTCGCCCCTCGTCTCAGTCCGTGCTGCCATGGCGCTAGTCTGCGGGTTTCGTTTCTCAGCATCGTGTGTCTCCATGTGTCGACTTGTCTCGACTTTGCTCGGCTGACGCGAAAGCTGACGCTTGGAAATGGGCATATATGTAGAGGGCAGGTGCGAGAAACGACTGGGAGAGATCAAAAATCGACAAACACACGACAGAATCTTTCATTTTATTGTGGCCACAGATTCGCCCCTTAGTGTACCGAGAGGTAAGAGTGGCGCCAGCGTGCGGGACCGCATCATTATCGCTAAGCAACAGCGAAACCGAAGGAAAAATGCAAAATGAAAGAAGCGAACAGCACATCGAGTTCCCAGCCGAGCACGCATCCAAGTACTAACCACGGCCAACGAATCTTAACGCCGGTGAACATACGAGAACCGCTGCACTACGCGCGGTATGGCCGTTGGCGACAGTATCGCGCAACGTGTAAACATCTTACTTCTTGTGAAGATCGCTTGTTATTTACCTGGCAGTGTCACGCTGGAGGAAGCATTGTCTTTTAGGGGAGAAAAATGAAACGGCACTTGGTGCGGTCGAATACGTGGCCTTTGTGTTCACAGCACGACGCTCTAACTTACTCAGCTATCGAGCTACGCAATGTGGCACGTCTGCAGTCCAATACCCGATCCACCGTCTCATCCACCTTTATTACTGCCCTGACACTCATTTAAACACATATCTGCTTTCCTTCACGTTTGCTCGCCTGATGCTTGGACCCCAAAAACCACAACACAAAGATATCGTAAATGCTGTGAGAATAACCAAGACACAGCAAGCAAAAGTATGTTCGGCTACCGGGAATCGAATCCTGGCCTCGTGGCGAAAGCCATGTCTCCTAGCAGCTTTCCATTCTTTCTGACCGCCAGACAATCAGACTTGCAAGGCAAGCACCATAGTCACTGCCGTCTCTAGTAGTATCTGTGGAACCTGTTCCCGCGTAATTTACTTGTTTTCCCGCATGTATGAAATTGGTAGTTTTGGAATATCTAAAATGCATTGTCAGATGTGGGGTTCGAACCCACGCTCCCCTTAGGGAACCAGAGCTTAAATCTGGCGCCTTAGACCGCTCGGCCAATCTGACGTGTGAGCGCAAAGTCTCTACTACCGTCCTTTCAAGGAATATCTCCAGAGCCTGACGGCGAAATTAGCGTGTTTTCTTTCCTTGTGTGAAGGAATTACGTTGGTTTTAGAGTATTTAAAACGAGTTGTCAGATGTGAGGTTGCACCACAAACCTCCCTTTCGGGAACCACAGCTTAAACATGGTGCCTTAAACCATTGTTTTCCGTCGCCATCTGTCTTGAGTGGAACGAGCAGAACTGTAGTTATCAATATTCACATTGACGCAGAGAAAACAAAAAACGACACAAAAGGCCGTTACCTAGCAACGGCTAAGCTGTGCATTTCGCCCTCAGGGGAAGCTAATGATATGCTCCAGGCGAGCATCAAACTAACCAACTTAATATTGTGATACTTAGGCGCTTTCTACTTCTGGATTGGCACACATATGCTGCATCGTCTCTGGATCATCAGTAAGTACGTCACATTAGATATTTGTTTTATCGCCCTGCTGTAAATTAAAGGGCAGTTTTTCAACGGCTGTCAGTTCTGCTTCTAGCTTCACTACATCGCCCTAGCAGCACCTACGCACTGCGTTCAGATGTGCTCACCTCCGCCCTGGCGTTGAGCGCCTACAGCGCCATCGCCTTCGGCCTCTGGTGGCAGGAGGGTAGCCGACACATGAGGGCGTGGGTGGGACGCAGCACAACGCGGTGGTGGTGTAACGGTCAGCATGGTTGCTTCCCAAGCAGTTGATCCGGGTTCGATTCCCGGCCACCGCACAAAACGTACCTTTTTCTTCTACGGGTATTCCACGTAACGAAACGCGATCTTCCAAACTGTGAACTGTCGCGGTACGAATAGTTTTCCTTCGCCCCTCGTCTCAGTCCGTGCTGCCATGGCGCTAGTCTGCGGGTTTCGTTTCTCAGCATCGTGTGTCTCCATGTCTCGACTTTGCTCGGCTGACGCGAAAGCTGACGCTTGGAAATGGGCATATATGTAGAGGGCAGGTGCGAGAAACGACTGGGAGAGATCAAAAATCGACAAACACACGACAGAATCTTTCATTTTATTGTGGCCACAGATTCGCCCCTTAGTGTACCTAGAGGTAAGAGTGGCGCCAGCGTGCGGGACCGCATCATTATCGCTAAGCAACAGCGAAACCGAAGGAAAAATGCAAAATGAAAGAAGCGAACAGCACATCGAGTTCCCAGCCGAGCACGCATCCAAGTACTAACCACGGCCAACGAATCTTAACGCCGGTGAACATACGAGAACCGCTGCACTACGCGCGGTATGGCCGTTGGCGACAGTATCGCGCAACGTGTAAACATCTTACTTCTTGTGAAGATCGCTTGTTATTTACCTGGCAGTGTCACGCTGGAGGAAGCATTGTCTTTTAGGGGAGAAAAATGAAACGGCACTTGGTGCGGTCGAATACGTGGCCTTTGTGTTCACAGCACGACGCTCTAACTTACTCAGCTATCGAGCTACGCAATGTGGCACGTCTGCAGTCCAATACCCGATCCACCGTCTCATCCACCTTTATTACTGCCCTGACTCTCATTTAAACACATATCTGCTTTCCTTCACGTTTGCTCGCCTGATGCTTGGACCCCAAAAACCACAACACAAAGATATCGTAAATGCTGTGAGAATAACCAAGACACAGCAAGCAAAAGTATGTTCGGCTACCGGGAATCGAATCCTGGCCTCGTGGCGAAAGCCATGTCTCCTAGCAGCTTTCCATTCTTTCTGACCGCCAGACAATCAGACTTGCAAGGCAAGCACCATAGTCACTGCCGTCTCTAGTAGTATCTGTGGAACCTGTTCCCGCGTAATTTACTTGTTTTCCCGCATGTATGAAATTGGTAGTTTTGGAATATCTAAAATGCATTGTCAGATGTGGGGTTCGAACCCACGCTCCCCTTAGGGAACCAGAGCTTAAATCTGGCGCCTTAGACCGCTCGGCCAATCTGACGTGTGAGCGCAAAGTCTCTACTACCGTCCTTTCAAGGAATATCTCCAGAGCCTGACGGCGAAATTAGCGTGTTTTCTTTCCTTGTGTGAAGGAATTACGTTGGTTTTAGAGTATTTAAAACGAGTTGTCAGATGTGAGGTTGCACCACAAACCTCCCTTTCGGGAACCACAGCTTAAACATGGTGCCTTAAACCATTGTTTTCCGTCGCCATCTGTCTTGAGTGGAACGAGCAGAACTGTAGTTATCAATATTCACATTGACGCAGAGAAAACAAAAAACGACACAAAAGGCCGTTACCTAGCAACGGCTACGCTGTGCATTTCGCCCTCAGGGGAAGCTAATGATATGCTCCAGGCGAGCATCAAACTAACCAACTTAATATTGTGATACTTAGGCGCTTTCTACTTCTGGATTGGCACACATATGCTGCATCGTCTCTGGATCATCAGTAAGTACGTCACATTAGATATTTGTTTTATCGCCCTGCTGTAAATTAAAGGGCAGTTTTTCAACGGCTGTCAGTTCTGCTTCTAGCTTCACTACATCGCCCTAGCAGCACCTACGCACTGCGTTCAGATGTGCTCACCTCCGCCCTGGCGTTGAGCGCCTACAGCGCCATCGCCTTCGGCCTCTGGTGGCAGGAGGGTAGCCGACACATGAGGGCGTGGGTGGGACGCAGCACAACGCGGTGGTGGTGTAACGGTCAGCATGGTTGCTTCCCAAGCAGTTGATCCGGGTTCGATTCCCGGCCACCGCACAAAACGTACCTTTTTCTTCTACGGGTATTCCACGTAACGAAACGCGATCTTCGAAACTGTGAACTGTCGCGGTACGAATAGTTTTCCTTCGCCCCTCGTCTCAGTCCGTGCTGCCATGGCGCTAGTCTGCGGGTTTCGTTTCTCAGCATCGTGTGTCTCCATGTCTCGACTTTGCTCGGCTGACGCGAAAGCTGACGCTTGGAAATGGGCATATATGTAGAGGGCAGGTGCGAGAAACGACTGGGAGAGATCAAAAATCGACAAACACACGACAGAATCTTTCATTTTATTGTGGCCACAGATTCGCCCCTTAGTGTACCGAGAGGTAAGAGTGGCGCCAGCGTGCGGGACCGCATCATTATCGCTAAGCAACAGCGAAACCGAAGGAAAAATGCAAAATGAAAGAAGCGAACAGCACATCGAGTTCCCAGCCGAGCACGCATCCAAGTACTAACCACGGCCAACGAATCTTAACGCCGGTGAACATACGAGAACCGCTGCACTACGCGCGGTATGGCCGTTGGCGACAGTATCGCGCAACGTGTAAACATCTTACTTCTTGTGAAGATCGCTTGTTATTTACCTGGCAGTGTCACGCTGGAGGAAGCATTGTCTTTTAGGGGAGAAAAATGAAACGGCACTTGGTGCGGTCGAATACGTGGCCTTTGTGTTCACAGCACGACGCTCTAACTTACTCAGCTATCGAGCTACGCAATGTGGCACGTCTGCAGTCCAATACCCGATCCACCGTCTCATCCACCTTTATTACTGCCCTGACACTCATTTAAACACATATCTGCTTTCCTTCACGTTTGCTCGCCTGATGCTTGGACCCCAAAAACCACAACACAAAGATATCGTAAATGCTGTGAGAATAACCAAGACACAGCAAGCAAAAGTATGTTCGGCTACCGGGAATCGAATCCTGGCCTCGTGGCGAAAGCCATGTCTCCTAGCAGCTTTCCATTCTTTCTGACCGCCAGACAATCAGACTTGCAAGGCAAGCACCATAGTCACTGCCGTCTCTAGTAGTATCTGTGGAACCTGTTCCCGCGTAATTTACTTGTTTTCCCGCATGTATGAAATTGGTAGTTTTGGAATATCTAAAATGCATTGTCAGATGTGGGGTTCGAACCCACGCTCCCCTTAGGGAACCAGAGCTTAAATCTGGCGCCTTAGACCGCTCGGCCAATCTGACGTGTGAGCGCAAAGTCTCTACTACCGTCCTTTCAAGGAATATCTCCAGAGCCTGACGGCGAAATTAGCGTGTTTTCTTTCCTTGTGTGAAGGAATTACGTTGGTTTTAGAGTATTTAAAACGAGTTGTCAGATGTGAGGTTGCACCACAAACCTCCCTTTCGGGAACCACAGCTTAAACATGGTGCCTTAAACCATTGTTTTCCGTCGCCATCTGTCTTGAGTGGAACGAGCAGAACTGTAGTTATCAATATTCACATTGACGCAGAGAAAACAAAAAACGACACAAAAGGCCGTTACCTAGCAACGGCTAAGCTGTGCATTTCGCCCTCAGGGGAAGCTAATGATATGCTCCAGGCGAGCATCAAACTAACCAACTTAATATTGTGATACTTAGGCGCTTTCTACTTCTGGATTGGCACACATATGCTGCATCGTCTCTGGATCATCAGTAAGTACGTCACATTAGATATTTGTTTTATCGCCCTGCTGTAAATTAAAGGGCAGTTTTTCAACGGCTGTCAGTTCTGCTTCTAGCTTCACTACATCGCCCTAGCAGCACCTACGCACTGCGTTCAGATGTGCTCACCTCCGCCCTGGCGTTGAGCGCCTACAGCGCCATCGCCTTCGGCCTCTGGTGGCAGGAGGGTAGCCGACACATGAGGGCGTGGGTGGGACGCAGCACAACGCGGTGGTGGTGTAACGGTCAGCATGGTTGCTTCCCAAGCAGTTGATCCGGGTTCGATTCCCGGCCACCGCACAAAACGTACCTTTTTCTTCTACGGGTATTCCACGTAACGAAACGCGATCTTCCAAACTGTGAACTGTCGCGGTACGAATAGTTTTCCTTCGCCCCTCGTCTCAGTCCGTGCTGCCATGGCGCTAGTCTGCGGGTTTCGTTTCTCAGCATCGTGTGTCTCCATGTCTCGACTTTGCTCGGCTGACGCGAAAGCTGACGCTTGGAAATGGGCATATATGTAGAGGGCAGGTGCGAGAAACGACTGGGAGAGATCAAAAATCGACAAACACACGACAGAATCTTTCATTTTATTGTGGCCACAGATTCGCCCCTTAGTGTACCTAGAGGTAAGAGTGGCGCCAGCGTGCGGGACCGCATCATTATCGCTAAGCAACAGCGAAACCGAAGGAAAAATGCAAAATGAAAGAAGCGAACAGCACATCGAGTTCCCAGCCGAGCACGCATCCAAGTACTAACCACGGCCAACGAATCTTAACGCCGGTGAACATACGAGAACCGCTGCACTACGCGCGGTATGGCCGTTGGCGACAGTATCGCGCAACGTGTAAACATCTTACTTCTTGTGAAGATCGCTTGTTATTTACCTGGCAGTGTCACGCTGGAGGAAGCATTGTCTTTTAGGGGAGAAAAATGAAACGGCACTTGGTGCGGTCGAATACGTGGCCTTTGTGTTCACAGCACGACGCTCTAACTTACTCAGCTATCGAGCTACGCAATGTGGCACGTCTGCAGTCCAATACCCGATCCACCGTCTCATCCACCTTTATTACTGCCCTGACTCTCATTTAAACACATATCTGCTTTCCTTCACGTTTGCTCGCCTGATGCTTGGACCCCAAAAACCACAACACAAAGATATCGTAAATGCTGTGAGAATAACCAAGACACAGCAAGCAAAAGTATGTTCGGCTACCGGGAATCGAATCCTGGCCTCGTGGCGAAAGCCATGTCTCCTAGCAGCTTTCCATTCTTTCTGACCGCCAGACAATCAGACTTGCAAGGCAAGCACCATAGTCACTGCCGTCTCTAGTAGTATCTGTGGAACCTGTTCCCGCGTAATTTACTTGTTTTCCCGCATGTATGAAATTGGTAGTTTTGGAATATCTAAAATGCATTGTCAGATGTGGGGTTCGAACCCACGCTCCCCTTAGGGAACCAGAGCTTAAATCTGGCGCCTTAGACCGCTCGGCCAATCTGACGTGTGAGCGCAAAGTCTCTACTACCGTCCTTTCAAGGAATATCTCCAGAGCCTGACGGCGAAATTAGCGTGTTTTCTTTCCTTGTGTGAAGGAATTACGTTGGTTTTAGAGTATTTAAAACGAGTTGTCAGATGTGAGGTTGCACCACAAACCTCCCTTTCGGGAACCACAGCTTAAACATGGTGCCTTAAACCATTGTTTTCCGTCGCCATCTGTCTTGAGTGGAACGAGCAGAACTGTAGTTATCAATATTCACATTGACGCAGAGAAAACAAAAAACGACACAAAAGGCCGTTACCTAGCAACGGCTACGCTGTGCATTTCGCCCTCAGGGGAAGCTAATGATATGCTCCAGGCGAGCATCAAACTAACCAACTTAATATTGTGATACTTAGGCGCTTTCTACTTCTGGATTGGCACACATATGCTGCATCGTCTCTGGATCATCAGTAAGTACGTCACATTAGATATTTGTTTTATCGCCCTGCTGTAAATTAAAGGGCAGTTTTTCAACGGCTGTCAGTTCTGCTTCTAGCTTCACTACATCGCCCTAGCAGCACCTACGCACTGCGTTCAGATGTGCTCACCTCCGCCCTGGCGTTGAGCGCCTACAGCGCCATCGCCTTCGGCCTCTGGTGGCAGGAGGGTAGCCGACACATGAGGGCGTGGGTGGGACGCAGCACAACGCGGTGGTGGTGTAACGGTCAGCATGGTTGCTTCCCAAGCAGTTGATCCGGGTTCGATTCCCGGCCACCGCACAAAACGTACCTTTTTCTTCTACGGGTATTCCACGTAACGAAACGCGATCTTCGAAACTGTGAACTGTCGCGGTACGAATAGTTTTCCTTCGCCCCTCGTCTCAGTCCGTGCTGCCATGGCGCTAGTCTGCGGGTTTCGTTTCTCAGCATCGTGTGTCTCCATGTCTCGACTTTGCTCGGCTGACGCGAAAGCTGACGCTTGGAAATGGGCATATATGTAGAGGGCAGGTGCGAGAAACGACTGGGAGAGATCAAAAATCGACAAACACACGACAGAATCTTTCATTTTATTGTGGCCACAGATTCGCCCCTTAGTGTACCGAGAGGTAAGAGTGGCGCCAGCGTGCGGGACCGCATCATTATCGCTAAGCAACAGCGAAACCGAAGGAAAAATGCAAAATGAAAGAAGCGAACAGCACATCGAGTTCCCAGCCGAGCACGCATCCAAGTACTAACCACGGCCAACGAATCTTAACGCCGGTGAACATACGAGAACCGCTGCACTACGCGCGGTATGGCCGTTGGCGACAGTATCGCGCAACGTGTAAACATCTTACTTCTTGTGAAGATCGCTTGTTATTTACCTGGCAGTGTCACGCTGGAGGAAGCATTGTCTTTTAGGGGAGAAAAATGAAACGGCACTTGGTGCGGTCGAATACGTGGCCTTTGTGTTCACAGCACGACGCTCTAACTTACTCAGCTATCGAGCTACGCAATGTGGCACGTCTGCAGTCCAATACCCGATCCACCGTCTCATCCACCTTTATTACTGCCCTGACTCTCATTTAAACACATATCTGCTTTCCTTCACGTTTGCTCGCCTGATGCTTGGACCCCAAAAACCACAACACAAAGATATCGTAAATGCTGTGAGAATAACCAAGACACAGCAAGCAAAAGTATGTTCGGCTACCGGGAATCGAATCCTGGCCTCGTGGCGAAAGCCATGTCTCCTAGCAGCTTTCCATTCTTTCTGACCGCCAGACAATCAGACTTGCAAGGCAAGCACCATAGTCACTGCCGTCTCTAGTAGTATCTGTGGAACCTGTTCCCGCGTAATTTACTTGTTTTCCCGCATGTATGAAATTGGTAGTTTTGGAATATCTAAAATACATTGTCAGATGTGGGGTTCGAACACACGCTTCCCTTAGGGAACCAGAGCTTAAATCTGGCGCCTTAGACCGCTCGGCCAATCTGACGTGTGAGCGCAAAGTCTCTACTACCGTCCTTTCAAGGAATATCTCCAGAGCCTGACGGCGAAATTAGCGTGTTTTCTTTCCTTGTGTGAAGGAATTACGTTGGTTTTAGAGTATTTAAAACGAGTTGTCAGATGTGAGGTTGCACCACAAACCTCCCTTTCGGGAACCACAGCTTAAACATGGTGCCTTAAACCATTGTTTTCCGTCGCCATCTGTCTTGAGTGGAACGAGCAGAACTGTAGTTATCAATATTCACATTGACGCAGAGAAAACAAAAAACGACACAAAAGGCCGTTACCTAGCAACGGCTACGCTGTGCATTTCGCCCTCAGGGGAAGCTAATGATATGCTCCAGGCGAGCATCAAACTAACCAACTTAATATTGTGATACTTAGGCGCTTTCTACTTCTGGATTGGCACACATATGCTGCATCGTCTCTGGATCATCAGTAAGTACGTCACATTAGATATTTGTTTTATCGCCCTGCTGTAAATTAAAGGGCAGTTTTTCAACGGCTGTCAGTTCTGCTTCTAGCTTCACTACATCGCCCTAGCAGCACCTACGCACTGCGTTCAGATGTGCTCACCTCCGCCCTGGCGTTGAGCGCCTACAGCGCCATCGCCTTCGGCCTCTGGTGGCAGGAGGGTAGCCGACACATGAGGGCGTGGGTGGGACGCAGCACAACGCGGTGGTGGTGTAACGGTCAGCATGGTTGCTTCCCAAGCAGTTGATCCGGGTTCGATTCCCGGCCACCGCACAAAACGTACCTTTTTCTTCTACGGGTATTCCACGTAACGAAACGCGATCTTCGAAACTGTGAACTGTCGCGGTACGAATAGTTTTCCTTCGCCCCTCGTCTCAGTCCGTGCTGCCATGGCGCTAGTCTGCGGGTTTCGTTTCTCAGCATCGTGTGTCTCCATGTCTCGACTTTGCTCGGCTGACGCGAAAGCTGACGCTTGGAAATGGGCATATATGTAGAGGGCAGGTGCGAGAAACGACTGGGAGAGATCAAAAATCGACAAACACACGACAGAATCTTTCATTTTATTGTGGCCACAGATTCGCCCCTTAGTGTACCGAGAGGTAAGAGTGGCGCCAGCGTGCGGGACCGCATCATTATCGCTAAGCAACAGCGAAACCGAAGGAAAAATGCAAAATGAAAGAAGCGAACAGCACATCGAGTTCCCAGCCGAGCACGCATCCAAGTACTAACCACGGCCAACGAATCTTAACGCCGGTGAACATACGAGAACCGCTGCACTACGCGCGGTATGGCCGTTGGCGACAGTATCGCGCAACGTGTAAACATCTTACTTCTTGTGAAGATCGCTTGTTATTTACCTGGCAGTGTCACGCTGGAGGAAGCATTGTCTCTTAGGGGAGAAAAATGAAACGGCACTTGGTGCGGTCGAATACGTGGCCTTTGTGTTCACAGCACGACGCTCTAACTTACTCAGCTATCGAGCTACGCAATGTGGCACGTCTGCAGTCCAATACCCGATCCACCGTCTCATCCACCTTTATTACTGCCCTGACTCTCATTTAAACACATATCTGCTTTCCTTCACGTTTGCTCGCCTGATGCTTGGACCCCAAAAACCACAACACAAAGATATCGTAAATGCTGTGAGAATAACCAAGACACAGCAAGCAAAAGTATGTTCGGCTACCGGGAATCGAATCCTGGCCTCGTGGCGAAAGCCATGTCTCCTAGCAGCTTTCCATTCTTTCTGACCGCCAGACAATCAGACTTGCAAGGCAAGCACCATAGTCACTGCCGTCTCTAGTAGTATCTGTGGAACCTGTTCCCGCGTAATTTACTTGTTTTCCCGCATGTATGAAATTGGTAGTTTTGGAATATCTAAAATACATTGTCAGATGTGGGGTTCGAACACACGCTTCCCTTAGGGAACCAGAGCTTAAATCTGGCGCCTTAGACCGCTCGGCCAATCTGACGTGTGAGCGCAAAGTCTCTACTACCGTCCTTTCAAGGAATATCTCCAGAGCCTGACGGCGAAATTAGCGTGTTTTCTTTCCTTGTGTGAAGGAATTACGTTGGTTTTAGAGTATTTAAAACGAGTTGTCAGATGTGAGGTTGCACCACAAACCTCCCTTTCGGGAACCACAGCTTAAACATGGTGCCTTAAACCATTGTTTTCCGTCGCCATCTGTCTTGAGTGGAACGAGCAGAACTGTAGTTATCAATATTCACATTGACGCAGAGAAAACAAAAAACGACACAAAAGGCCGTTACCTAGCAACGGCTACGCTGTGCATTTCGCCCTCAGGGGAAGCTAATGATATGCTCCAGGCGAGCATCAAACTAACCAACTTAATATTGTGATACTTAGGCGCTTTCTACTTCTGGATTGGCACACATATGCTGCATCGTCTCTGGATCATCAGTAAGTACGTCACATTAGATATTTGTTTTATCGCCCTGCTGTAAATTAAAGGGCAGTTTTTCAACGGCTGTCAGTTCTGCTTCTAGCTTCACTACATCGCCCTAGCAGCACCTACGCACTGCGTTCAGATGTGCTCACCTCCGCCCTGGCGTTGAGCGCCTACAGCGCCATCGCCTTCGGCCTCTGGTGGCAGGAGGGTAGCCGACACATGAGGGCGTGGGTGGGACGCAGCACAACGCGGTGGTGGTGTAACGGTCAGCATGGTTGCTTCCCAAGCAGTTGATCCGGGTTCGATTCCCGGCCACCGCACAAAACGTACCTTTTTCTTCTACGGGTATTCCACGTAACGAAACGCGATCTTCGAAACTGTGAACTGTCGCGGTACGAATAGTTTTCCTTCGCCCCTCGTCTCAGTCCGTGCTGCCATGGCGCTAGTCTGCGGGTTTCGTTTCTCAGCATCGTGTGTCTCCATGTCTCGACTTTGCTCGGCTGACGCGAAAGCTGACGCTTGGAAATGGGCATATATGTAGAGGGCAGGTGCGAGAAACGACTGGGAGAGATCAAAAATCGACAAACACACGACAGAATCTTTCATTTTATTGTGGCCACAGATTCGCCCCTTAGTGTACCGAGAGGTAAGAGTGGCGCCAGCGTGCGGGACCGCATCATTATCGCTAAGCAACAGCGAAACCGAAGGAAAAATGCAAAATGAAAGAAGCGAACAGCACATCGAGTTCCCAGCCGAGCACGCATCCAAGTACTAACCACGGCCAACGAATCTTAACGCCGGTGAACATACGAGAACCGCTGCACTACGCGCGGTATGGCCGTTGGCGACAGTATCGCGCAACGTGTAAACATCTTACTTCTTGTGAAGATCGCTTGTTATTTACCTGGCAGTGTCACGCTGGAGGAAGCATTGTCTTTTAGGGGAGAAAAATGAAACGGCACTTGGTGCGGTCGAATACGTGGCCTTTGTGTTCACAGCACGACGCTCTAACTTACTCAGCTATCGAGCTACGCAATGTGGCACGTCTGCAGTCCAATACCCGATCCACCGTCTCATCCACCTTTATTACTGCCCTGACACTCATTTAAACACATATCTGCTTTCCTTCACGTTTGCTCGCCTGATGCTTGGACCCCAAAAACCACAACACAAAGATATCGTAAATGCTGTGAGAATAACCAAGACACAGCAAGCAAAAGTATGTTCGGCTACCGGGAATCGAATCCTGGCCTCGTGGCGAAAGCCATGTCTCCTAGCAGCTTTCCATTCTTTCTGACCGCCAGACAATCAGACTTGCAAGGCAAGCACCATAGTCACTGCCGTCTCTAGTAGTATCTGTGGAACCTGTTCCCGCGTAATTTACTTGTTTTCCCGCATGTATGAAATTGGTAGTTTTGGAATATCTAAAATACATTGTCAGATGTGGGGTTCGAACACACGCTTCCCTTAGGGAACCAGAGCTTAAATCTGGCGCCTTAGACCGCTCGGCCAATCTGACGTGTGAGCGCAAAGTCTCTACTACCGTCCTTTCAAGGAATATCTCCAGAGCCTGACGGCGAAATTAGCGTGTTTTCTTTCCTTGTGTGAAGGAATTACGTTGGTTTTAGAGTATTTAAAACGAGTTGTCAGATGTGAGGTTGCACCACAAACCTCCCTTTCGGGAACCACAGCTTAAACATGGTGCCTTAAACCATTGTTTTCCGTCGCCATCTGTCTTGAGTGGAACGAGCAGAACTGTAGTTATCAATATTCACATTGACGCAGAGAAAACAAAAAACGACACAAAAGGCCGTTACCTAGCAACGGCTACGCTGTGCATTTCGCCCTCAGGGGAAGCTAATGATATGCTCCAGGCGAGCATCAAACTAACCAACTTAATATTGTGATACTTAGGCGCTTTCTACTTCTGGATTGGCACACATATGCTGCATCGTCTCTGGATCATCAGTAAGTACGTCACATTAGATATTTGTTTTATCGCCCTGCTGTAAATTAAAGGGCAGTTTTTCAACGGCTGTCAGTTCTGCTTCTAGCTTCACTACATCGCCCTAGCAGCACCTACGCACTGCGTTCAGATGTGCTCACCTCCGCCCTGGCGTTGAGCGCCTACAGCGCCATCGCCTTCGGCCTCTGGTGGCAGGAGGGTAGCCGACACATGAGGGCGTGGGTGGGACGCAGCACAACGCGGTGGTGGTGTAACGGTCAGCATGGTTGCTTCCCAAGCAGTTGATCCGGGTTCGATTCCCGGCCACCGCACAAAACGTACCTTTTTCTTCTACGGGTATTCCACGTAACGAAACGCGATCTTCGAAACTGTGAACTGTCGCGGTACGAATAGTTTTCCTTCGCCCCTCGTCTCAGTCCGTGCTGCCATGGCGCTAGTCTGCGGGTTTCGTTTCTCAGCATCGTGTGTCTCCATGTCTCGACTTTGCTCGGCTGACGCGAAAGCTGACGCTTGGAAATGGGCATATATGTAGAGGGCAGGTGCGAGAAACGACTGGGAGAGATCAAAAATCGACAAACACACGACAGAATCTTTCATTTTATTGTGGCCACAGATTCGCCCCTTAGTGTACCGAGAGGTAAGAGTGGCGCCAGCGTGCGGGACCGCATCATTATCGCTAAGCAACAGCGAAACCGAAGGAAAAATGCAAAATGAAAGAAGCGAACAGCACATCGAGTTCCCAGCCGAGCACGCATCCAAGTACTAACCACGGCCAACGAATCTTAACGCCGGTGAACATACGAGAACCGCTGCACTACGCGCGGTATGGCCGTTGGCGACAGTATCGCGCAACGTGTAAACATCTTACTTCTTGTGAAGATCGCTTGTTATTTACCTGGCAGTGTCACGCTGGAGGAAGCATTGTCTTTTAGGGGAGAAAAATGAAACGGCACTTGGTGCGGTCGAATACGTGGCCTTTGTGTTCACAGCACGACGCTCTAACTTACTCAGCTATCGAGCTACGCAATGTGGCACGTCTGCAGTCCAATACCCGATCCACCGTCTCATCCACCTTTATTACTGCCCTGACTCTCATTTAAACACATATCTGCTTTCCTTCACGTTTGCTCGCCTGATGCTTGGACCCCAAAAACCACAACACAAAGATATCGTAAATGCTGTGAGAATAACCAAGACACAGCAAGCAAAAGTATGTTCGGCTACCGGGAATCGAATCCTGGCCTCGTGGCGAAAGCCATGTCTCCTAGCAGCTTTCCATTCTTTCTGACCGCCAGACAATCAGACTTGCAAGGCAAGCACCATAGTCACTGCCGTCTCTAGTAGTATCTGTGGAACCTGTTCCCGCGTAATTTACTTGTTTTCCCGCATGTATGAAATTGGTAGTTTTGGAATATCTAAAATACATTGTCAGATGTGGGGTTCGAACACACGCTTCCCTTAGGGAACCAGAGCTTAAATCTGGCGCCTTAGACCGCTCGGCCAATCTGACGTGTGAGCGCAAAGTCTCTACTACCGTCCTTTCAAGGAATATCTCCAGAGCCTGACGGCGAAATTAGCGTGTTTTCTTTCCTTGTGTGAAGGAATTACGTTGGTTTTAGAGTATTTAAAACGAGTTGTCAGATGTGAGGTTGCACCACAAACCTCCCTTTCGGGAACCACAGCTTAAACATGGTGCCTTAAACCATTGTTTTCCGTCGCCATCTGTCTTGAGTGGAACGAGCAGAACTGTAGTTATCAATATTCACATTGACGCAGAGAAAACAAAAAACGACACAAAAGGCCGTTACCTAGCAACGGCTACGCTGTGCATTTCGCCCTCAGGGGAAGCTAATGATATGCTCCAGGCGAGCATCAAACTAACCAACTTAATATTGTGATACTTAGGCGCTTTCTACTTCTGGATTGGCACACATATGCTGCATCGTCTCTGGATCATCAGTAAGTACGTCACATTAGATATTTGTTTTATCGCCCTGCTGTAAATTAAAGGGCAGTTTTTCAACGGCTGTCAGTTCTGCTTCTAGCTTCACTACATCGCCCTAGCAGCACCTACGCACTGCGTTCAGATGTGCTCACCTCCGCCCTGGCGTTGAGCGCCTACAGCGCCATCGCCTTCGGCCTCTGGTGGCAGGAGGGTAGCCGACACATGAGGGCGTGGGTGGGACGCAGCACAACGCGGTGGTGGTGTAACGGTCAGCATGGTTGCTTCCCAAGCAGTTGATCCGGGTTCGATTCCCGGCCACCGCACAAAACGTACCTTTTTCTTCTACGGGTATTCCACGTAACGAAACGCGATCTTCGAAACTGTGAACTGTCGCGGTACGAATAGTTTTCCTTCGCCCCTCGTCTCAGTCCGTGCTGCCATGGCGCTAGTCTGCGGGTTTCGTTTCTCAGCATCGTGTGTCTCCATGTCTCGACTTTGCTCGGCTGACGCGAAAGCTGACGCTTGGAAATGGGCATATATGTAGAGGGCAGGTGCGAGAAACGACTGGGAGAGATCAAAAATCGACAAACACACGACAGAATCTTTCATTTTATTGTGGCCACAGATTCGCCCCTTAGTGTACCGAGAGGTAAGAGTGGCGCCAGCGTGCGGGACCGCATCATTATCGCTAAGCAACAGCGAAACCGAAGGAAAAATGCAAAATGAAAGAAGCGAACAGCACATCGAGTTCCCAGCCGAGCACGCATCCAAGTACTAACCACGGCCAACGAATCTTAACGCCGGTGAACATACGAGAACCGCTGCACTACGCGCGGTATGGCCGTTGGCGACAGTATCGCGCAACGTGTAAACATCTTACTTCTTGTGAAGATCGCTTGTTATTTACCTGGCAGTGTCACGCTGGAGGAAGCATTGTCTTTTAGGGGAGAAAAATGAAACGGCACTTGGTGCGGTCGAATACGTGGCCTTTGTGTTCACAGCACGACGCTCTAACTTACTCAGCTATCGAGCTACGCAATGTGGCACGTCTGCAGTCCAATACCCGATCCACCGTCTCATCCACCTTTATTACTGCCCTGACACTCATTTAAACACATATCTGCTTTCCTTCACGTTTGCTCGCCTGATGCTTGGACCCCAAAAACCACAACACAAAGATATCGTAAATGCTGTGAGAATAACCAAGACACAGCAAGCAAAAGTATGTTCGGCTACCGGGAATCGAATCCTGGCCTCGTGGCGAAAGCCATGTCTCCTAGCAGCTTTCCATTCTTTCTGACCGCCAGACAATCAGACTTGCAAGGCAAGCACCATAGTCACTGCCGTCTCTAGTAGTATCTGTGGAACCTGTTCCCGCGTAATTTACTTGTTTTCCCGCATGTATGAAATTGGTAGTTTTGGAATATCTAAAATGCATTGTCAGATGTGGGGTTCGAACCCACGCTCCCCTTAGGGAACCAGAGCTTAAATCTGGCGCCTTAGACCGCTCGGCCAATCTGACGTGTGAGCACAAAGTCTCTACTACCGTCCTTTCAAGGAATATCTCCAGAGCCTGACGGCGAAATTAGCGTGTTTTCTTTCCTTGTGTGAAGGAATTACGTTGGTTTTAGAGTATTTAAAACGAGTTGTCAGATGTGAGGTTGCACCACAAACCTCCCTTTCGGGAACCACAGCTTAAACATGGTGCCTTAAACCATTGTTTTCCGTCGCCATCTGTCTTGAGTGGAACGAGCAGAACTGTAGTTATCAATATTCACATTGACGCAGAGAAAACAAAAAACGACACAAAAGGCCGTTACCTAGCAACGGCTACGCTGTGCATTTCGCCCTCAGGGGAAGCTAATGATATGCTCCAGGCGAGCATCAAACTAACCAACTTAATATTGTGATACTTAGGCGCTTTCTACTTCTGGATTGGCACACATATGCTGCATCGTCTCTGGATCATCAGTAAGTACGTCACATTAGATATTTGTTTTATCGCCCTGCTGTAAATTAAAGGGCAGTTTTTCAACGGCTGTCAGTTCTGCTTCTAGCTTCACTACATCGCCCTAGCAGCACCTACGCACTGCGTTCAGATGTGCTCACCTCCGCCCTGGCGTTGAGCGCCTACAGCGCCATCGCCTTCGGCCTCTGGTGGCAGGAGGGTAGCCGACACATGAGGGCGTGGGTGGGACGCAGCACAACGCGGTGGTGGTGTAACGGTCAGCATGGTTGCTTCCCAAGCAGTTGATCCGGGTTCGATTCCCGGCCACCGCACAAAACGTACCTTTTTCTTCTACGGGTATTCCACGTAACGAAACGCGATCTTCGAAACTGTGAACTGTCGCGGTACGAATAGTTTTCCTTCGCCCCTCGTCTCAGTCCGTGCTGCCATGGCGCTAGTCTGCGGGTTTCGTTTCTCAGCATCGTGTGTCTCCATGTCTCGACTTTGCTCGGCTGACGCGAAAGCTGACGCTTGGAAATGGGCATATATGTAGAGGGCAGGTGCGAGAAACGACTGGGAGAGATCAAAAATCGACAAACACACGACAGAATCTTTCATTTTATTGTGGCCACAGATTCGCCCCTTAGTGTACCGAGAGGTAAGAGTGGCGCCAGCGTGCGGGACCGCATCATTATCGCTAAGCAACAGCGAAACCGAAGGAAAAATGCAAAATGAAAGAAGCGAACAGCACATCGAGTTCCCAGCCGAGCACGCATCCAAGTACTAACCACGGCCAACGAATCTTAACGCCGGTGAACATACGAGAACCGCTGCACTACGCGCGGTATGGCCGTTGGCGACAGTATCGCGCAACGTGTAAACATCTTACTTCTTGTGAAGATCGCTTGTTATTTACCTGGCAGTGTCACGCTGGAGGAAGCATTGTCTTTTAGGGGAGAAAAATGAAACGGCACTTGGTGCGGTCGAATACGTGGCCTTTGTGTTCACAGCACGACGCTCTAACTTACTCAGCTATCGAGCTACGCAATGTGGCACGTCTGCAGTCCAATACCCGATCCACCGTCTCATCCACCTTTATTACTGCCCTGACACTCATTTAAACACATATCTGCTTTCCTTCACGTTTGCTCGCCTGATGCTTGGACCCCAAAAACCACAACACAAAGATATCGTAAATGCTGTGAGAATAACCAAGACACAGCAAGCAAAAGTATGTTCGGCTACCGGGAATCGAATCCTGGCCTCGTGGCGAAAGCCATGTCTCCTAGCAGCTTTCCATTCTTTCTGACCGCCAGACAATCAGACTTGCAAGGCAAGCACCATAGTCACTGCCGTCTCTAGTAGTATCTGTGGAACCTGTTCCCGCGTAATTTACTTGTTTTCCCGCATGTATGAAATTGGTAGTTTTGGAATATCTAAAATGCATTGTCAGATGTGGGGTTCGAACCCACGCTCGCCTTAGGGAACCAGAGCTTAAATGTGGCGCCTTAGACCGCTCGGCCAATCTGACGTGTGAGCGCAAAGTCTCTACTACCGTCCTTTCAAGGAATATCTCCAGAGCCTGACGGCGAAATTAGCGTGTTTTCTTTCCTTGTGTGAAGGAATTACGTTGGTTTTAGAGTATTTAAAACGAGTTGTCAGATGTGAGGTTGCACCACAAACCTCCCTTTCGGGAACCACAGCTTAAACATGGTGCCTTAAACCATTGTTTTCCGTCGCCATCTGTCTTGAGTGGAACGAGCAGAACTGTAGTTATCAATATTCACATTGACGCAGAGAAAACAAAAAACGACACAAAAGGCCGTTACCTAGCAACGGCTACGCTGTGCATTTCGCCCTCAGGGGAAGCTAATGATATGCTCCAGGCGAGCATCAAACTAACCAACTTAATATTGTGATACTTAGGCGCTTTCTACTTCTGGATTGGCACACATATGCTGCATCGTCTCTGGATCATCAGTAAGTACGTCACATTAGATATTTGTTTTATCGCCCTGCTGTAAATTAAAGGGCAGTTTTTCAACGGCTGTCAGTTCTGCTTCTAGCTTCACTACATCGCCCTAGCAGCACCTACGCACTGCGTTCAGATGTGCTCACCTCCGCCCTGGCGTTGAGCGCCTACAGCGCCATCGCCTTCGGCCTCTGGTGGCAGGAGGGTAGCCGACACATGAGGGCGTGGGTGGGACGCAGCACAACGCGGTGGTGGTGTAACGGTCAGCATGGTTGCTTCCCAAGCAGTTGATCCGGGTTCGATTCCCGGCCACCGCACAAAACGTACCTTTTTCTTCTACGGGTATTCCACGTAACGAAACGCGATCTTCGAAACTGTGAACTGTCGCGGTACGAATAGTTTTCCTTCGCCCCTCGTCTCAGTCCGTGCTGCCATGGCGCTAGTCTGCGGGTTTCGTTTCTCAGCATCGTGTGTCTCCATGTCTCGACTTTGCTCGGCTGACGCGAAAGCTGACGCTTGGAAATGGGCATATATGTAGAGGGCAGGTGCGAGAAACGACTGGGAGAGATCAAAAATCGACAAACACACGACAGAATCTTTCATTTTATTGTGGCCACAGATTCGCCCCTTAGTGTACCGAGAGGTAAGAGTGGCGCCAGCGTGCGGGACCGCATCATTATCGCTAAGCAACAGCGAAACCGAAGGAAAAATGCAAAATGAAAGAAGCGAACAGCACATCGAGTTCCCAGCCGAGCACGCATCCAAGTACTAACCACGGCCAACGAATCTTAACGCCGGTGAACATACGAGAACCGCTGCACTACGCGCGGTATGGCCGTTGGCGACAGTATCGCGCAACGTGTAAACATCTTACGTCTTGTGAAGCTCGCTTGTTATTTACCTGGCAGTGTCACGCTGGAGGAAGCATTGTCTTTTAGGGGAGAAAAATGAAACGGCACTTGGTGCGGTCGAATACGTGGCCTTTGTGTTCACAGCACGACGCTCTAACTTACTCAGCTATCGAGCTACGCAATGTGGCACGTCTGCAGTCCAATACCCGATCCACCGTCTCATCCACCTTTATTACTGCCCTGACACTCATTTAAACACATATCTGCTTTCCTTCACGTTTGCTCGCCTGATGCTTGGACCCCAAAAACCACAACACAAAGATATCGTAAATGCTGTGAGAATAACCAAGACACAGCAAGCAAAAGTATGTTCGGCTACCGGGAATCGAATCCTGGCCTCGTGGCGAAAGCCATGTCTCCTAGCAGCTTTCCATTCTTTCTGACCGCCAGACAATCAGACTTGCAAGGCAAGCACCATAGTCACTGCCGTCTCTAGTAGTATCTGTGGAACCTGTTCCCGCGTAATTTACTTGTTTTCCCGCATGTATGAAATTGGTAGTTTTGGAATATCTAAAATGCATTGTCAGATGTGGGGTTCGAACCCACGCTCCCCTTAGGGAACCAGAGCTTAAATCCGGCGCCTTAGACCGCTTTTTTTTTTTTTTTTTTTTTTTTTTTTTTTTTTTTTGTACCTCTGGTGGGACTCGAACCCACAATCCCCGGTTTAGGAGACCGATGCCTTATCCATTTTTTTTTTTTTTCGTTTGTTTTGACAAATTTTCCAAAAGATGTAATTTTTTTTTGTTCCTTAATCTCTAATCTCTTTGTTCGTTGTATTGTGGTTAGACGTTTGTCTTCTGTCCATCTTCGTTGTTCGTTTTCTTTCTTCGGGTTTGCATTTTTGTTGATTAAAATACACCAAAATATTTATATCGTCGAAAGAACTGCTACTGGGAAGGAAATATTCGTGAAATTCAGACGTTGTCATATGCATCATACCCAGGAGACAAATGAGTGTCTTCGCAGAGAGTCTATCCTTCGACTGTAGTACAGGGATGACGAATTGTTGTAACAGATGTCCCACTTGTCCATGTTCTATGGCATCCCAAGGACGACGTGAAGAAAATGTTGAAATGTTGACTGATACCGGTGACCATATTGGCTGGTTGTGCGCCAGTGTTGTGTTGAGAGATAGACTTGAAAATCTAAGACATTAGGGGCACTGCCGGACAGAATATAGTTGATAAAATGTCCCACGAGCCATAGGTAACTGTTATGTTTGGCAGCTGGGAAAAGTCGGAAATCTGGGCGCAGAATGTCTTGGATCTGAATCGCATGAGGCGCAGTCCGGTTAAGCACAGCGAGTTTTTTGCGCGTCCAGTTCCAGATGTGCACTTGGTCCTTGCAGACAAACAGATGAGCAATAGTCGCCACCACGTGGCACAAGCCGCAGTAGGGACTCGGTTCAAGATTAATCCTGTGTCGCTTTTCTTGCGTCGGTACAGTTTCAGTGACCACGTCATACCATTTGGAGCGAACATCTGTCGGAAGTGTCGGATTATGAATGTTAGTCCAAACGAGGGACCAATTGCAAGCCGGATACTTCTTTTCCAAGGGGCCAGGCAGTGACGGCCGAAGTAAGTGGCGGTACAGTTGAACTGTCGGCTTCTTGAAAAGCTCGTCGTCGAGATAGCTACTTTCAAGATAATACAGTGCTATATGCTGAAAGTGCGGGCTGACGCGGCCAATGTCCACAGGCGGAGATAAGTTGGGAGGGCGGAACAGCTGATAGAGCCGCTTCGTGACGGTGTCTTCGCTGGCGGTGAGTATACGCCATGAGCGTTTCAGATACAGAGCCAAGGCGTGAATGCCGGGGTTTTTCAAGCCGAGGCCTCCCATATCGCATGGCAAAGCTGTCGTGGTGAAGGAAACCTTAAAAATATTGAGCTTCCAGACGTACCAGGCGGCCGCCGCTAGAAGTGATCTTGCTACTGTGGTTGGCATGGGTAGGACGGCGGCAACAAACTGTAATTTGGAGAGGGCATAAGAATTGACGAAAAAGGCTCGCTGCAAACGATCGAGGTGTCGCATATTTTGGTCACGCAGGAGTGCTTTTATCGCCTGAATTTTGGGTATCCAATTTTTGTGAGACATGTCCAGTGGCCGGGCCGTGACGTAGAGACCAAGGTGTTTTCTAGTCTGTACACAGGGCAGCCAAGCGTCGCCCGTGAGCGGTCGTTCCTGACCAAGCGTTAAGACGGCGGATTTATTGACGTTTAACATTGCACCACTATCGCTTTGGAATTCCTCAAGAATGCGCTTCGCTGCGGTGACATCGCGAACGTCATTAAGGAGCACGCTGACATCGTCGGCGTATGCTTGGACCACAGACTTGACACCATAAAACTGGAATCCAGGTAGGCTATGATGTAGGCGGCGCAACAAGGGTTCCATGAGGATCGCATAAAGCGTCGTTGAGAGAGGGCAGCCTTGCTTGATACCCCGTGAGAGCTGGATGTACTCCGTCAATGTATCATTGATCAGGAACCGTGTACGGGTACCACGGATACAGTAGTTGATGAGGTGGATAAAATTAAGACTGAAGCCCATAGTTTCCATCACGCTACTGAGATAACGATAGTCAGCCCGATCGTAAGCCTTCAAAATCGAGAAATGCTATGGCCATAGGAGTGTGGGTGGCCCAGGTCAGGGAGACGAGATCCCGATACAGCGCCAAAATGGTGGACAATGAGCGACCACGTATCGCACTCATTTGGTATGGTCCCAGAAGATCGGGTAACAGCTGCCGTAATCGGGCATTGAGGGCGCGCGTCAGAAGTTTAAAGTCCGCATTGAGCAAAGTAATGGGCCGCAGATCTTTGGTGGTGATCGGCGTCGGCGTCTTAGGTAGTAAAACAGTTAACCCCTCTGTGAAGGCTTGGGGCAGAGCAATCCCACGTAGTATTTCATTGTACATCTCCGTGAGTCCGTCCCCTAATATAGGCCAATATTTGACGTAAAACTCGACAGAGAGCCCGTCCGTGCCCGGAGATTTATTTCGTGGTGCGGCAAGCAGGGCATCCTTTAGTTCTTCGTTGGTAAAGGGAGCGAGCAAGTCCCGATTGTGGTCGTCGGTAATGCGGTACGGTGGGTGTCCAGAGTGATACCATTCCCGCACTTTCTCATGTGGTACACCCGCACGGGTGTAAAGTGCGGCAAAGTGGTTGGCAACATGGTTTTTGATGTCGCGGTGTTGGGTATAAAAAGCACCGTCGGCATCTTGCAACTTATGAATAAGTTTCCTGCGCGCCGCATGTAACTGTTGGACGATATGGTGAACAGACGTCTGCTGTTGCGGCAAGTTGGTGAAGTCACGTGCACGAATCTGGTGGCCGATAGCGTTCCGTCCCATCAAGGATGTAATTTTCGCTTGGAGTCTGCGTACGTGCGTGATGTTATTAGGCACCTGATGATAATCCCGGTACAATTCTCGCAGGGCGCAGAAATAGAATTCAGTGATTTCCTTCTCACCGCGCGCGCGAATCCTGGCGTGGTGTCTGAGGCAAGTAATGAGTTTCCTCTTTGCATAAAGCATCCACCAATCAATCCACGTGGGGTACGTGGGTCTGCGTGATGTTACGGAATGCCAAACCGACCGTATCTCACGCTCTAAAGTGGCGTCTTGTAAGAGGCGACAGTTGAGTTGCCATCGTCCGAAGCCTCTGTAAACCTTCTGCGGCGAGTGATTTAAGACGGTGTGGTAAGCGATATGGTCACTGAAATTAACGGGCCAATATTCGCAAGTTCCCACGTCGGCTAAAAGATCGCGGTGCACATATATGCGATCTAACCTGCTGGAAGACGTCGGCGTAAAGTGAGTAAAGGCAACATCATCTGGGTGGAAGGTCTCCCATGTGTCGACTAACTGCAATTCTGTGACCAGTGTCAGCAGTTCCTGACTGAAGTTAAAATTCGGCGTTTGATCGGAGCGGCGCAAAACGCAGTTAAAGTCACCACCCATAATAATACGCAGACGCAAGTCGGTGATTAAAGGCGCTATCTCTCCAGTATAAAACTCCTTCCTCGCCGCTCGCGCGCTGGAACCGGAAGGAGCGTACACATTAAGAAGGAGTACATCATGGAACTGGGCGGCAATGCCCCGTCCTGTAGGTAACATGGACAAACAAGAACATTCAATGCCTTCCCGATACAGAATGATGGTACCGGCCTCCGTTCCTATATTGACAATGGCGTCATAACCGGGGACGTCGGCTAGGAGTGGAGTCATGGCTTCCTGTACGAACAGAATATCTATATCAGCGGCCCGTAAATACTGTCGAAGGCTGTGGATTTTTGCTTGAGAGACAATGCGGTTTACATTCAGAGTAGAAATCTTATAGGATTGTCGTGAACGGAGCGATATGGGACGACTGGTCATCTGCAGATGGAAACAGGTAAGATTTTTATCCCTTCAGCAGTCGTCCGCTTCGGAGGTCGAATAAGTCTAGACGTCGCCGTCCGTGGAAGCTGCATTGCGCCGAGGCGTAAGCAGCGTATCACCAGTTGCCATCGGTTCGTCACGGTCGGGAGTGCCGGCCATATCTTCAGTGTCATCCGCCCAATTGACAACAGACACTGCCGTTGTCGCGCCTGCTGTGGCGGTTCCGGAACCGCATAGCGGGCCGTCACCCTGCGCATCCGGCACTTGCTCCGTCCGCGGTGGTGCACAAGTCTCTGCCCTCCCCGTGTCAAGGTTGGAGACATCATCGTCAATATTCATGGGTGAGGCCAACGACGGAAGACAATCGTCGGTCCCCGAAGTGTCATCGCAGATCATGCGGCCTGCTTGTTTGGCCTTTTCACGCAAGAGGGGCGCCGATTGGGCTGCCTCAGGACGAGCGATCCGACGTTTCTTGTGTTTTTTCGGGGAGGACCTACCGACGGAGACTTCCGCATTCTCTAAAGGAAGAGGAAGAGCCCCTGTCTCTTGCCGTCTGTCAACATCGGTAGTAGCAGCCTCTACGCCGTCGACCCGAGCTGCCTCACGTGAGGCGTCACGGGGCGCCGCGTCTAGTAAGCCAGTGGCCGGCAAAGCTTCCTGAGTGGTAGATATTTCCATAGGTACATCTCCGTCATTCGTAATATCGGCCACACGAAGTCCCACGTCCACAGCCGGCGCCGTGGGTGTATTAGCACGGACCGCCGCTACATAAGTAGTTGGTAATATTGTCGGTTGCGTGGGAGTGGCTAGTTCACCCGCAGGCAGCTGTGTTACACGTCGTTGGATGCACTGTGCTCGGACGTGGCCTGTGGAATTACAGCCGGAACATGTACGGGGCTGTCCCTCATACATGATTATCGCCCTATAGCCACAAATCGTTAGGTAGGATGGAATATGCCGTTGCAATTCGATCTTAATTTGCCGCACACCATTCAAGACAGGGTACTTATGGAACGAGGCCCACTTTTCGGCAATGTTACTGATAATTTTGCCGTAGGACTTAAGAGAAGCATTAATTTGTTCGGCCGTGATTTCAAAAGGCAACTCGAAAATTCTGACGGTGCGAATACCAAGACCAGCGTGGACAACAGTCACCTCTCCCACATTCCCGTCACTGTGTCGAAATTTATAGGTACCGCCACATGACTCGATGATTTTGTCGCACAATTCTGGGTCACGCAATTTGATATAAACCGTGCTACTAACAATAGACAAATGGATACCAATGATATCGGTGGGGGGTAATTTTACGTCTTCATCAAGAAATCGTTCGACTTCGTAATACTTCGGTCGAGAGAAACTGCCATCAAACATAAACTTCAAAGTATCTTTTCGCTCTGGGTGATCCATGTTAGGTTCTAGTCGTTAACAACAAGATGTAATGCGCGCCGCAACGGCCCTCGACTCACCACGTGCCGCACCGCAAGCCGCAGCTGAGCACGTAAACAACGCTCCAGGCACGTCCGACTGGCACGACGGCCGCACCTCGACGGACCCCTAGACCAACGAGCCCTGTGACACGGCGAATGCCAATTATTCCAGTCCCTCGATGTCGTCCAGGGTGTCCTGGAAGTCTCGTGTACGCTGGCGGGATGGGGGCGGCGCGAATTCCCGCGGTCGGCGGCCTTCCTGGGCTATTGGTACCTTCATGTAGAGCTGCCGCTGGGCTCGCAATGCCTGCTGCTGAGAAAGTGATTGCTTTTGCTGATATGACTTGCAGTAACGACTGCGCGAAACGCCGCTATCTCGTTAGGGGTGCTACGGCAGACACCCTCTCGAGCACCCCGAAGACTTCTTGAGCCCTCGGCTGTGATGGGTTCCAGGCTGACAAAAGAACTGTCGTGTGTGCATTCGCGGACGAGAGAAAGTCTGAGGCAAGTTCGAGTGAACAATGATGGACTCCTCGGGTCCGTCGATTCCGTAGTGTAGCGGTTATCACGTCTGCTTCACACGCAGAAGGTCCCCGGTTCGATCCCGGGCGGGAACAGTACTTTCCTGCCTATGTCGTATTGTCCTCCAATGAGCCACGTCGTGTGTGGATCTGCTGCATGTCCCTTCGTTTTGCAAGTACCACATTTATTGAATTTTTTAGTTACGATGGCAACATCACTACAAGTTGTCTGTGAAGTAAGGTGCACACAAGCAGTTTCCGTGGTGTAGCGGTTATCACGTCTGCCTAACACGCAGAAGGTCCCCGGTTAGATCCCGGGACGAAACACATTTTCATCACTTTAAGCAAGACGTACTAACATGCATCTGCTACCATCTGTACCCGAAACCCTCGTAATCGCCTTCACGCGTCGGACCCGAGTGTCAATTGCTCACATCGAATAAGAAATTCATTTGATATTGACGGCGAGCTCTTTGCGCTGACTCAGCCACTGACGTGCGATCAGTTTGCACAAAACGCTAGGGCTCGTCCGGGATTTGAACCCGGGACCTCCTGCACCCTAAGCAGGAATCATACCCCTAGACCAACGAGCCCTATGACACGGCGAATGCCAATTATTCCAGTCCCTCGATGTCGTCCAGGGTGCCCTGGAAGTCTCGTGTACGCTTGCGGGATGGGGGCGGCGCGAATTCCCGCGGTCGGCGGCCTTCCTGGGCTATTGGTACCTTCATGTATAGCTGCCGCTGGGCTCGCAATGCCTGCTGCTGAGAAAGTGATTGCTTTTGCTGATATGACTTGCAATAACGACTGCGCGAAACGCCGCTATCTCGTTAGGGGTGCTACGGCAGACACCCTCTCGAGCACCCCGAAGACTTCTTGAGCCCTCGGCTGTGATGGGTTCCAGGCTGACAAAAGAACTGTCGTTTGTGCATTCGCGGACGAGAGAAAGTCTGAGGCAAGTTCGAGTGAACAAGGATGGACTCCTCGGGTCCGTCGTTTCCGTAGTGTAGCGGTTATCACGTCTGCTTCACACGCAGAAAGTCCCCGGTTCGATCCCGGGCGGGAACAGTACTTTCCTGCCTATGTCGTATTGTCCTCCAATGAGCCACGTCGTGTGTGAATCTGCTGCATGTCTCTTCGTTATGCAAGTACCACATTTATTGAATTTTTTAGTTACGATGGCAACATCACTACAAGTTGTCTGTGAAGTAAGGTGCACACAAGCAGTTTCCGTGGTGTAGCGGTTATCACGTCTGCCTAACACGCAGAAGGTCCCCGGTTCGATACCGGGCGGAAACACTTTTTCATCACTTTAAGCAAGACGTACTAACATGCATCTGCTACCATCTGTACCCGAAACCCTCGTAATCGCCTTCAGGCGTCGGACCCGAGTGTCAATTGCTCACATCGAATAAGAAATTCATTTGATATTGACGGCGAGCTTTTTGCGCTGACTCAGCCACTGACGTGCGATCAGTGTGCACAAAACGCTAGGGCTCGTGCGGGATTTGAACCCGGGACCTCCTGCACCCTAAGCAGGAATCATACCCCTTTTTTTTTTTTTTGTTTTTTTTTTGTTTTTTTCGGGCCTCCATCCACCCCTTCTAGCCCGTCCTCACGCTCGCCAAAAGTGCCTTCATCGGCTCGACTTCTCCGCCATTAGCAAAAATCTCCGTTGGAATAAAAAATTAATCACGAAACAAATGGATTCTCTTCAGTATCCATGTGGTTATTTGGTTTACCAATATATGTGATGTGGAAAATGAAGCAAATGAAATCTTCTGCAGGAATGTTAGAAAACTCATCACTTTCCGAGGGAGACTGAATGTATGAAAATAAACTTGGTGATGCTGGAGTCTTCCACAGCAAGGAGGAACAACTCTTCTCTTCCTCTGACAGGAGAAGTCCAAACATAACATAAATACGTCTTCTTTTCAATAAACGAATCTTACTAATTGAATAAACAAGAAACGAATAATATATAATTTGAATATTAGATCTACAAAATTCGACGGGGATCTCATAGAACAGTCTCGCAGAGCTCTCGACAGGAGAGGCATCATCCCCCAAAGCGTCACCACTGTCGGGGTGGTCCGTTTCATATTCGTGGCCGTTCGATCGCCGCATTCCGAATCCTAATTGCGACTATCATAGTCGTGAAAGGGCCATCCATCAGAGTTTTCGGACTGCGACGGCGCCCTGGAGGAATATCTCTCTACGTCAACGTTCGGAGGAGAAAGAAAGCATACTTTTCTCTATATTTGTCGATTCGTTGAAGTTTCTGGTGTTGAGTTATTAGGTATAGCCAATAGTCTTCTTTATTTTTTTCTGGCGCCGATAATATATAATACACCGTCTGACCTTGAAGCCAAGTGACTGCTCGTCGTTTTGCCGGAGGGTATGGAACGGCATCAGGAGTGAGGAGTCCAGCTGGAGTAATCATTCTAGGTGCAGTACGCAGCATACTTGAGAGCTTCCGTGCAAAGAGAAGCCAGATGTCCTTCACATTTTCGCATAGAAAGCGATGTTCGATGGTATCTAGGTGAGTACAGTGAACGCAGTTCGGAGTATCTGCCAAGTGGATCATGTGTAGTTTTGAATTTGTCGGTATGATCCTATTGACCGCCATGTACCATGTAGACCGCACCTGCGATGGTAAGTGTGCGTCATGAATGTTTTCCCAGATCTTGGCCCAGTTGCAGTCTCTATACTTCACTTCTATTCTGTTGCGCGGCTTACTGTCCGTCAGGCAGCTGTAAAGTGCTTTGACCCGGTAAAGATCATTCTCAGGTATGTTGCTTTGAATATAGCTGTATTCGAGGAAAAAAGTACTAAAGTGGCTAAATGCAGTCGGGATGTGACTTACGTTTACCGGAGGCGTCATGCTGGCAGGTGCAATTTCATTGAGAAGGTGGGCCGTTAAGGAATTTGGTGATCGTTGCCATTGTTTATACATGTTGCTGATATATAATGCTTTCGCTTTGTGGTAAACATCTGTCAGATTTAGGCCGCCCTTTCCCAAGGGGAGCGTCAAAGTTGCAAATGGGACTTTGAAAATGTGTCCCCTACTGACAAAGTGTCCGAGCGCTGCAAGCATTCGTTGTGCGATGACCTTTGGTATTGGTAGCATTTGTGCGACATAATTCACTTTAGAAACAATGTAAGTATTGACTAAAAACACTCTTTGTATGGCGTTGAGATTTCGCAAATGATGTTGCCGTATACCGGCCCGAATTTGTGCCAATAATTTTCGATAATTAAGAGCAGACGTGCAGCGGATGGTGCGCGTGTATTCAATGCCGAGACATTTAAATGTTGTCATTCTTTTTAGTGATTGGCTATTGCCAAGTTCGAGTCCTCTACCAAGTTCCATAATGCCAGACTTTTTACAGTTGACTTTCGCTCCTGATGCGGCTGCATAAGTGGATATCAGATGAAACGCGCGTTCCAAGTCTTCATCTTTCGTCACCACGAAACTGACGTCATCCGCAAATGCCTGGCATACGATCTTCTGGCCATGTATGCGTATTCCCGGAAGGTCTTGCGCCAGGGAGAACAGTAAGGGTTCAAGAGCAACTGCAAACAAGGCCATTGACATCGGGCAACCTTGTCGTACCGACCGAGCGATATTAATAGGTTTACTGAGTTGTCCGTTGAGACAGATCTTGGACGTACCGTTTCGCAGCAGGAGTGTAACAGTGTCAATAACTTTCCGTGGAAAGTTCATTGCTGCCATCGCGCACAGAAGATATGAGTGACTGATTTTATCGAATGCTTTCTCAAAATCTAACGAGACTAGAGCGCAAGCGGCGGCTGTAGCTATGATATCTCTATATGCACTTAACGTCTGCTGTATGTTTCTAGAGTTCCCAACGCTCGTCTGGTAGGCCCCCGTGACAGTACTAAGTACCGTACTGAATCGCTGCATCATGACCCGCGCGAATATCTTATAATCGGTATTAAGTAACGTAAGCGGTCGGAGATTGTCGACTGTCTTTCCCGCTGGCGTTTTGGGTACCAATACCACTATGCCTTCACAGAATTCCCTTAAGATATCACTTCCAGCCTTTAAGATATCATTACAGACCAAGGTCAACTTTGGAACTAAATGGTGACGAAAGGTTCGATAAAACTCAGCCGGTAATCCGTCGGGGCCAGGCGATTTATTCTGTGGGCTCCCTCGAATGGCGTCCTCTACTTCATCTTCAGTTATGACTGCAGCGAGGCCGTCTGCTTCTACCGTGGTCAATGTCGCAAAACGGCGTGCCAGAAGGACGTGCTGCGCCGCCATATCCACTGGGTGTTCCGTGAACTGTGCTGTGAAATGTTTGTAAATCTCGTCTCGTATGTCGCGCTGGTGGTTTAGGAATCGACCATCTGCAGTGTGCAGTTCTGTCAATATCTTTCTGCGCCCCCTTTTCTGTTCGCGAATAACATGGTACATTGATGTCGTTTCGTCCTGTACAGCGTTTTGCAGACGCGTCCTGACTTTACAGCCTTCCAATTGCTTCCGTTTAAGGGTTAGAATCGTAGCCTGTATTCTTTTAATATGCATACGATTTGCTATTACTGTTGCATCTTCTCGATATAAATCTCTCAAACACTGAAAGTAAAATTCCAGGGTTTGCTTCTGCCAGGCACATCGATCTCGGGAATAATTCTTCATCGCTTTTGTTAAGGCGGGTTTCGCACATTTTACCCACCACGTAATGGCAGAATCGTACGCGGGAAACTTTCGTTCGCAGGCTGCCCACGTATTGCGGAAGACTGTGTGACACCCGGGTTCTGGTAAACACGCTACATTTAGTTTCCAGGGTCCCCTTGCCCTGTACGTCCCTTGTTTGGCTAAATTGACGGTACATATATATGCCACATGATCTGTGAAGACAGTCGGCCATAGCTCAGCCTGCAAAACATGTTCCCTCATACTTGATAATGCGTAGATTCTATCGATGCGGCTAGCTGAGTGGCCAGTAACGTAAGTGAATCCGGGCCTGTCACCGTGTCGAAGCTCCCACGTGTCTATTAAATTCAACTCGTCAATGAGATTGCGAAGCTCGGCGGACGGATTGAAGTTCGGAGTCTGGTCTTTGGGACTGAGGACACAGTTAAAGTCACCAGCGAATATAAGTTGTTCCGAAGGTGGTGTAAAAAGTGGCACAATGTCATCTTTAAAAAACTCTGCTCTCTGTCGGCGTCTCCCAGAGCCGGATGGGGCGTAGAGATTGATAAATCTAGTAGTATCGATAGTAGTCGCTATACCTCTGCCAGACGCCAGGCGCTCGACATGTGACAGCACTATCCCTTCCTTAGCCATGATCGCCGTCCCTGGATCAGAGCCATGTCCAGGATTAACGACGGCATTGTAGCCTGTGATACGCTCAAGGTTAATATTGGTCACTTCCTGCAGCATGATGAGATCAATATCAGCGGCATAGAGAAAATCTTGAAGATTTGTTAAGTTTAGCGGGCTACTGATCGTATTGATGTTCAATGTCGCAATTCGGTAAGCTTGCAAGGACGGCATGAGAACAGAGATCTAGGTGACTATAAGCCGAGTATGGATGTTAATGGCGAACATCCTCTAAAAGAAGTCTACGTCATTAGCCACTGTGCCGACGCCGGCGGTAGCCGTTTGTTGCTGGTGGGACACATCAGCTTGAGCTTCCGATAACGGACTATCTGTACGTCGCCGATCCTTTACGAAATCATCTTCCCGACCACCCTCTTCCACGTCATCCGACCAATCACACACGAACCTGTCCGCTGGCAAACCGCAATCCGAGAGCTTGGATACGTCGGATACAGGGGTCTGATCCATTGCATCTGTTATCGCAGGGTCGCCGGAGGGTAATCGTCCGTGATCAGTGTACGATTCGTCCGTCCGGGATTTTTTTGTCGTTTTGCTGGTTGCTGACGACGGTGGTTCAGTCTCTTCAGTCAGTTTCTGTCGTACGTGGTTCGCTTTTTCACGCAATATTGGCGCCTTTGCTTCTGCCCCTTGATGTGCTAGCCGGCGTTTCTTCTGTGATTTGGGAGACCGCGGGGGCTGGTGGCCAGCCAGCTCGTTCGACTCCACCCGGTCCACGTCGGACTTGTCGTCTCGAACCGGAACGCCCGCCGGAATACTTTCGGTGTCCGGTTGGTGCCCCTGCTCCGAGTGAGTATCGCCCCCCTTTGAGGTGTGTGAAGAAGGAACAGTTGGGACGTCGTTCGTATCCATCGGCGTGACGCCTTCCTGCACTTCGCGCAGACTCTCTAGCGGAACATCGAAACTAGGGTCCGAGGTAACGTTAGCCCGGGCGGCGGCGACGTATGATATAGGCAACGTAGACGTCGGGCCCTGCTGCTCACGCTCACCGGCCGGTATTTGCGCCACGCGCCGTTGGACACATTGAGCACGGATATGTTCGGTGGAACCACAGCCCGCACAGGTTCTCGGCTGCCCATCATAAATCACAATGGCTCTGTAGCCACACACAGTGACGTAGGACGGAATGTGCTTCAACATATCAATCTTCACCTGCCGGACACCGTTTAACACCGGGAAAATGTGCATATTCGACCACTTTTCTGCCGTATTGCTGATGACCGTTCCATATTCCCTCAATTTGGCATTAATTTGATCAGCGGATATTTCAAAGGGTAATTCGAATATTCGTACAGTTCTGACTCCAAGACCGGCAAGCGAAACTCTGACATCACCAACATTGCCGTCAGAATGGTTAAACTTTAAAACTCCTCCACAAGATTGAATGACCTGCTCGCATTTCTCGGGTCTCAACAATTTTAGGTAGACCGTACTGCTGACGATAGAAAGGTGAATGCCAACCATATCATCAATAGTCATTTTCATAACGTCTCTAATAAATAACTCAACTTCAAAGGACTTCGGTCGTGCATAGTGCGGGTCAAAACTCAATTTCAATGTGTCTTTCCGTATAAGTTGATCCATTATAATCGATGGCAATTCATCACTCCACACTACAACAACGCAGCAAAGCGCACACTTACCAAACCGCACGCGACCGCCACAGGCGAGAGCGTAAACAACCTGCGTCCGACCGCCACAGCCGCTGCCGGCTGACGCCCCTAGACCAAAGAGCCCTGTGACACGGCGAATGCCAATTATTCCAGTCCCTCGATGAGCTGCCGCTGGGCTCGCAATGCCTGCTGCTGAGAAAGTGATTGCTTTTGCTGATATGACTTGCAATAACGACTGCGCGAAACGCCGCTATCTCGTTAGGGGTGCTACGGCAGACACCCTCTCAAGCACCCCGAAGACTTCTTGAGCCCTCGGCTGTGATGGGTTCCAGGCTGACAAAAGAACTGTCGTGTGTGCATTCGCGGACGAGAGAAAGTCTGAGGCAAGTTCGAGTGAACAAGGATGGACTCCTCGGGTCCGTCGTTTCCGTAGTGTAGCGGTTATCACGTCTGCTTCACACGCAGAAGGTCCCCGGTTCGATCCCGGGCGGGAACAGTACTTTCCTGCCTATGTCGTATTGTCCTCCAATGAGCCACGTCGTGTGTGGATCTGCTGCATGTCCCTTCGTTTTGCAAGTACCACATTTATTGAATTTTTTAGTTACGATGGCAACATCACTACAAGTTGTCTGTGACATAAAGTGCACACAAGCAGTTTCCGTGGTGTAGCGGTTATCACGTCTGCCTAACACGCAGAAGATCCCCGGTTCGATCCCGGGCGGAAACACTTTTTCATCACTTTAAGCAAGACGTACTAACATGCATCTGCTACCATCTGTACCCGAAACCCTCGTAATCGCCTTCACGCGTCGGACCCGAGTGTCAATTGCTCACATCGAATAAGAAATTCATTTGATATTGACGGCGAGCTTTTTGCGCTGACTCAGCCACTGACGTGCGATCAGTTAGCACAAAACGCTAGGGCTCGTCCGGGATTTGAACCCGGGACCTCCTGCACCCTACGCAGGAATCATACCCCTAGACCAACGAGCCCTGTGACAGGGCGAATGCCAATTATTCCAGTCCCTCGATGTCGTCTAGGGTGCCCTGGATGTCTCGTGTACGCTGGCGGGATGGCGGCGACGCGAATTCCCGCGGTCGGCGGCCTTCCTGGGCTATTGGTACCTTCATGTAGAGCTGCCGCTGGGCTCGCAATGCCTGCTGCTGAGAAAGTGATTGCTTTTGCTGATATGACTTGCAATAACGACTGCGCGAAACGCCGCTATCTCGTTAGGGGTGCTACGGCAGACACCCTCTCGAGCACCCCGAAGACTTCTTGAGCCCTCGGCTGTGATGGGTTCCAGGCTGACAAAAGAACTGTCGTGTGTGCATTCGCGGAAGAGAGAAAGTCTGAGGCAAGTTCGAGTGAACAAGGATGGACTCCTCGTGTCCGTCGTTTCCGTAGTGTAGCGGTTATCACGTCTGCTTCACACGCAGAAGGTCCCCGGTTCGATCCCGGGCGGGAACAGTACTTTCCTGCCTATGTCGTATTGTCCTCCAATGAGCCACGTCGTGTGTGGATCTGCTGCATGTCCCTTCGTTTTGCAAGTACCACATTTATTGAATTTTTTAGTTACGATGGCAACATCACTACAAGTTGTCTGTGAAGTAAGGTGCACACAAGCAGTTTCCGTGGTGTAGCGGTTATCACGTCTGCCTAACACGCAGAAGGTCCCCGGTTCGATCCCGGGCGGAAACCCTTTTTCATCACTTTAAGCAAGACGTACTAACATGCATCTGCTACCATCTGTACCCGAAACCCTCGTATTCGCCTTCACGCGTCGGACCCGAGTGTCAATTGCTCACATCGAATAAGAAATTCATTTGATATTGACGACGAGCTTTTTGCGCTGACTCAGCCACTGACGTGCGATCAGTGTGCACAAAACGCTAGGGCTCGTCCGGGATTTGAACCCGGGACCTCCTGCACCCTAAGCAGGAATCATACCCCTAGACCAACGAGCCCTGTGACACAGCGAATGCCAATTATTCCAGTCCCTCGATGTCGTCCAGGGTGCCCTAGAAGTCCCGTGTACGCTGGCGGGATGGGGGCGGCGCGAATTCCCGCGGTCGGCGGCCTTCCTGGGCTATTGGTACCTTCATGTAGAGCTGCCGCTGGGCTCGCACTGCCTGCTACTGAGAAAGTGATTGCTTTTGCTGATATGACTTGCAATAACGACTGCGCGAAACGCCGCTATCTCGTTAGGGGTGCTACGGCAGACACCCTCTCGAGCACCCCGAAGACTTCTTGAGCCCTCGGCTGTGATGGGTTCCAGGCTGACAAAAGAACTGTCGTGTGTGCATTCGCGGACGAGAGAAAGTCTGAGGCAAGTTCGAGTGAACAAGGATGGACTCCTCGTGTCCGTCGTTTCCGTAGTGTAGCGGTTATCACGTCTGCTTCACACGCAGAAGGTCCCCGGTTCGATCCCGGTCGGGAACAGTATTTTCCTGCCTATGTCGTATTGTCCTCCAATGAGCCACGTCGTGTGTGGGTCTGCTGCATGTCCCTTCGTTTTGCAAGTACCACATTTATTGAATTTTTTAGTTACGATGGCAACATCACTACAAGTTGTCTGTGAAGTAAGATGCACACAAGCAGTTTCCGTGGTGTAGCGGTAATCACGTGTGCCTAACACGCAGAAGGTCCCCGGTTCGATCCCGGGCGGAAACACTTTTTCATCACTTTAAGCAAGACGTACTAACATGCATCTGCTACCATCTGTACCCGAAACCCTCGTAATCGCCTTCACGCGTCGGACCCCAGTGTCAATTGCTCACATCGAATAAGAAATTCATTTGATATTGACGGCGAGCTTTTTGCGCTGACTCAGCCACTGACGTGCGATCAGTGTGCACAAAACGCTAGGGCTCGCCCGGGATTTGAACCCGGGACCTCCTGCACCCTAAGCAGGAATCATACCCCTAGACCAACGAGCCCTGTGACAGGGCGAATGCCAATTATTCCAGTCCCTCGATGTCGTCTAGGGTGCCCTGGATGTCTCGTGTACGCTGGCGGGATGGCGGCGACGCGAATTCCCGCGGTCGGCGGCCTTCCTGGGCTATTGGTACCTTCATGTAGAGCTGCCGCTGGGCTCGCAATGCCTGCTGCTGAGAAAGTGATTGCTTTTGCTGATATGACTTGCAATAACGACTGCGCGAAACGCCGCTATCTCGTTAGGGGTGCTACGGCAGACACCCTCTCGAGCACCCCGAAGACTTCTTGAGCCCTCGGCTGTGATGGGTTCCAGGCTGACAAAAGAACTGTCGTGTGTGCATTCGCGGAAGAGAGAAAGTCTGAGGCAAGTTCGAGTGAACAAGGATGGACTCCTCGTGTCCGTCGTTTCCGTAGTGTAGCGGTTATCACGTCTGCTTCACACGCAGAAGGTCCCCGGTTCGATCCCGGGCGGGAACAGTACTTTCCTGCCTATGTCGTATTGTCCTCCAATGAGCCACGTCGTGTGTGGATCTGCTGCATGTCCCTTCGTTTTGCAAGTACCACATTTATTGAATTTTTTAGTTACGATGGCAACATCACTACAAGTTGTCTGTGAAGTAAGGTGCACACAAGCAGTTTCCGTGGTGTAGCGGTTATCACGTCTGCCTAACACGCAGAAGGTCCCCGGTTCGATCCCGGGCGGAAACACTTTTTCATCACTTTAAGCAAGACGTACTAACATGCATCTGCTACCATCTGTACCCGAAACCCTCGTATTCGCCTTCACGCGTCGGACCCGAGTGTCAATTGCTCACATCGAATAAGAAATTCATTTGATATTGACGACGAGCTTTTTGCGCTGACTCAGCCACTGACGTGCGATCAGTGTGCACAAAACGCTAGGGCTCGTCCGGGATTTGAACCCGGGACCTCCTGCACCCTAAGCAGGAATCATACCCCTAGACCAACGAGCCCTGTGACACAGCGAATGCCAATTATTCCAGTCCCTCGATGTCGTCCAGGGTGCCCTAGAAGTCCCGTGTACGCTGGCGGGATGGGGGCGGCGCGAATTCCCGCGGTCGGCGGCCTTCCTGGGCTATTGGTACCTTCATGTAGAGCTGCCGCTGGGCTCGCACTGCCTGCTACTGAGAAAGTGATTGCTTTTGCTGATATGACTTGCAATAACGACTGCGCGAAACGCCGCTATCTCGTTAGGGGTGCTACGGCAGACACCCTCTCGAGCACCCCGAAGACTTCTTGAGCCCTCGGCTGTGATGGGTTCCAGGCTGACAAAAGAACTGTCGTGTGTGCATTCGCGGACGAGAGAAAGTCTGAGGCAAGTTCGAGTGAACAAGGATGGACTCCTCGTGTCCGTCGTTTCCGTAGTGTAGCGGTTATCACGTCTGCTTCACACGCAGAAGGTCCCCGGTTCGATCCCGGGCGGGAACAGTACTTTCCTGCCTATGTCGTATTGTCCTCCAATGAGCCACGTCGTGTGTGGATCTGCTGCATGTCCCTTCGTTTTGCAAGTACCACATTTATTGAATTTTTTAGTTACGATGGCAACATCACTACAAGTTGTCTGTGAAGTAAGGTGCACACAAGCAGTTTCCGTGGTGTAGCGGTTATCACGTCTGCCTAACACGCAGAAGGTCCCCGGTTCGATCCCGGGCGGAAACCCTTTTTCATCACTTTAAGCAAGACGTACTAACATGCATCTGCTACCATCTGTACCCGAAACCCTCGTATTCGCCTTCACGCGTCGGACCCGAGTGTCAATTGCTCACATCGAATAAGAAATTCATTTGATATTGACGACGAGCTTTTTGCGCTGACTCAGCCACTGACGTGCGATCAGTGTGCACAAAACGCTAGGGCTCGTCCGGGATTTGAACCCGGGACCTCCTGCACCCTAAGCAGGAATCATACCCCTAGACCAACGAGCCCTGTGACACAGCGAATGCCAATTATTCCAGTCCCTCGATGTCGTCCAGGGTGCCCTAGAAGTCCCGTGTACGCTGGCGGGATGGGGGCGGCGCGAATTCCCGCGGTCGGCGGCCTTCCTGGGCTATTGGTACCTTCATGTAGAGCTGCCGCTGGGCTCGCACTGCCTGCTACTGAGAAAGTGATTGCTTTTGCTGATATGACTTGCAATAACGACTGCGCGAAACGCCGCTATCTCGTTAGGGGTGCTACGGCAGACACCCTCTCGAGCACCCCGAAGACTTCTTGAGCCCTCGGCTGTGATGGGTTCCAGGCTGACAAAAGAACTGTCGTGTGTGCATTCGCGGACGAGAGAAAGTCTGAGGCAAGTTCGAGTGAACAAGGATGGACTCCTCGTGTCCGTCGTTTCCGTAGTGTAGCGGTTATCACGTCTGCTTCACACGCAGAAGGTCCCCGGTTCGATCCCGGTCGGGAACAGTATTTTCCTGCCTATGTCGTATTGTCCTCCAATGAGCCACGTCGTGTGTGGGTCTGCTGCATGTCCCTTCGTTTTGCAAGTACCACATTTATTGAATTTTTTAGTTACGATGGCAACATCACTACAAGTTGTCTGTGAAGTAAGATGCACACAAGCAGTTTCCGTGGTGTAGCGGTAATCACGTGTGCCTAACACGCAGAAGGTCCCCGGTTCGATCCCGGGCGGAAACACTTTTTCATCACTTTAAGCAAGACGTACTAACATGCATCTGCTACCATCTGTACCCGAAACCCTCGTAATCGCCTTCACGCGTCGGACCCCAGTGTCAATTGCTCACATCGAATAAGAAATTCATTTGATATTGACGGCGAGCTTTTTGCGCTGACTCAGCCACTGACGTGCGATCAGTGTGCACAAAACGCTAGGGCTCGCCCGGGATTTGAACCCGGGACCTCCTGCACCCTAAGCAGGAATCATACCCCTAGACCAACGAGCCCTGTGACAGGGCGAATGCCAATTATTCCAGTCCCTCGATGTCGTCTAGGGTGCCCTGGATGTCTCGTGTACGCTGGCGGGATGGCGGCGACGCGAATTCCCGCGGTCGGCGGCCTTCCTGGGCTATTGGTACCTTCATGTAGAGCTGCCGCTGGGCTCGCAATGCCTGCTGCTGAGAAAGTGATTGCTTTTGCTGATATGACTTGCAATAACGACTGCGCGAAACGCCGCTATCTCGTTAGGGGTGCTACGGCAGACACCCTCTCGAGCACCCCGAAGACTTCTTGAGCCCTCGGCTGTGATGGGTTCCAGGCTGACAAAAGAACTGTCGTGTGTGCATTCGCGGAAGAGAGAAAGTCTGAGGCAAGTTCGAGTGAACAAGGATGGACTCCTCGTGTCCGTCGTTTCCGTAGTGTAGCGGTTATCACGTCTGCTTCACACGCAGAAGGTCCCCGGTTCGATCCCGGGCGGGAACAGTACTTTCCTGCCTATGTCGTATTGTCCTCCAATGAGCCACGTCGTGTGTGGATCTGCTGCATGTCCCTTCGTTTTGCAAGTACCACATTTATTGAATTTTTTAGTTACGATGGCAACATCACTACAAGTTGTCTGTGAAGTAAGGTGCACACAAGCAGTTTCCGTGGTGTAGCGGTTATCACGTCTGCCTAACACGCAGAAGGTCCCCGGTTCGATCCCGGGCGGAAACCCTTTTTCATCACTTTAAGCAAGACGTACTAACATGCATCTGCTACCATCTGTACCCGAAACCCTCGTATTCGCCTTCACGCGTCGGACCCGAGTGTCAATTGCTCACATCGAATAAGAAATTCATTTGATATTGACGACGAGCTTTTTGCGCTGACTCAGCCACTGACGTGCGATCAGTGTGCACAAAACGCTAGGGCTCGTCCGGGATTTGAACCCGGGACCTCCTGCACCCTAAGCAGGAATCATACCCCTAGACCAACGAGCCCTGTGACACAGCGAATGCCAATTATTCCAGTCCCTCGATGTCGTCCAGGGTGCCCTAGAAGTCCCGTGTACGCTGGCGGGATGGGGGCGGCGCGAATTCCCGCGGTCGGCGGCCTTCCTGGGCTATTGGTACCTTCATGTAGAGCTGCCGCTGGGCTCGCACTGCCTGCTACTGAGAAAGTGATTGCTTTTGCTGATATGACTTGCAATAACGACTGCGCGAAACGCCGCTATCTCGTTAGGGGTGCTACGGCAGACACCCTCTCGAGCACCCCGAAGACTTCTTGAGCCCTCGGCTGTGATGGGTTCCAGGCTGACAAAAGAACTGTCGTGTGTGCATTCGCGGACGAGAGAAAGTCTGAGGCAAGTTCGAGTGAACAAGGATGGACTCCTCGTGTCCGTCGTTTCCGTAGTGTAGCGGTTATCACGTCTGCTTCACACGCAGAAGGTCCCCGGTTCGATCCCGGTCGGGAACAGTATTTTCCTGCCTATGTCGTATTGTCCTCCAATGAGCCACGTCGTGTGTGGGTCTGCTGCATGTCCCTTCGTTTTGCAAGTACCACATTTATTGAATTTTTTAGTTACGATGGCAACATCACTACAAGTTGTCTGTGAAGTAAGATGCACACAAGCAGTTTCCGTGGTGTAGCGGTAATCACGTGTGCCTAACACGCAGAAGGTCCCCGGTTCGATCCCGGGCGGAAACACTTTTTCATCACTTTAAGCAAGACGTACTAACATGCATCTGCTACCATCTGTACCCGAAACCCTCGTAATCGCCTTCACGCGTCGGACCCCAGTGTCAATTGCTCACATCGAATAAGAAATTCATTTGATATTGACGGCGAGCTTTTTGCGCTGACTCAGCCACTGACGTGCGATCAGTGTGCACAAAACGCTAGGGCTCGCCCGGGATTTGAACCCGGGACCTCCTGCACCCTAAGCAGGAATCATACCCCTAGACCAACGAGCCCTGTGACAGGGCGAATGCCAATTATTCCAGTCCCTCGATGTCGTCTAGGGTGCCCTGGATGTCTCGTGTACGCTGGCGGGATGGCGGCGACGCGAATTCCCGCGGTCGGCGGCCTTCCTGGGCTATTGGTACCTTCATGTAGAGCTGCCGCTGGGCTCGCAATGCCTGCTGCTGAGAAAGTGATTGCTTTTGCTGATATGACTTGCAATAACGACTGCGCGAAACGCCGCTATCTCGTTAGGGGTGCTACGGCAGACACCCTCTCGAGCACCCCGAAGACTTCTTGAGCCCTCGGCTGTGATGGGTTCCAGGCTGACAAAAGAACTGTCGTGTGTGCATTCGCGGAAGAGAGAAAGTCTGAGGCAAGTTCGAGTGAACAAGGATGGACTCCTCGTGTCCGTCGTTTCCGTAGTGTAGCGGTTATCACGTCTGCTTCACACGCAGAAGGTCCCCGGTTCGATCCCGGGCGGGAACAGTACTTTCCTGCCTATGTCGTATTGTCCTCCAATGAGCCACGTCGTGTGTGGATCTGCTGCATGTCCCTTCGTTTTGCAAGTACCACATTTATTGAATTTTTTAGTTACGATGGCAACATCACTACAAGTTGTCTGTGAAGTAAGGTGCACACAAGCAGTTTCCGTGGTGTAGCGGTTATCACGTCTGCCTAACACGCAGAAGGTCCCCGGTTCGATCCCGGGCGGAAACCCTTTTTCATCACTTTAAGCAAGACGTACTAACATGCATCTGCTACCATCTGTACCCGAAACCCTCGTATTCGCCTTCACGCGTCGGACCCGAGTGTCAATTGCTCACATCGAATAAGAAATTCATTTGATATTGACGACGAGCTTTTTGCGCTGACTCAGCCACTGACGTGCGATCAGTGTGCACAAAACGCTAGGGCTCGTCCGGGATTTGAACCCGGGACCTCCTGCACCCTAAGCAGGAATCATACCCCTAGACCAACGAGCCCTGTGACACAGCGAATGCCAATTATTCCAGTCCCTCGATGTCGTCCAGGGTGCCCTAGAAGTCCCGTGTACGCTGGCGGGATGGGGGCGGCGCGAATTCCCGCGGTCGGCGGCCTTCCTGGGCTATTGGTACCTTCATGTAGAGCTGCCGCTGGGCTCGCACTGCCTGCTACTGAGAAAGTGATTGCTTTTGCTGATATGACTTGCAATAACGACTGCGCGAAACGCCGCTATCTCGTTAGGGGTGCTACGGCAGACACCCTCTCGAGCACCCCGAAGACTTCTTGAGCCCTCGGCTGTGATGGGTTCCAGGCTGACAAAAGAACTGTCGTGTGTGCATTCGCGGACGAGAGAAAGTCTGAGGCAAGTTCGAGTGAACAAGGATGGACTCCTCGTGTCCGTCGTTTCCGTAGTGTAGCGGTTATCACGTCTGCTTCACACGCAGAAGGTCCCCGGTTCGATCCCGGTCGGGAACAGTATTTTCCTGCCTATGTCGTATTGTCCTCCAATGAGCCACGTCGTGTGTGGGTCTGCTGCATGTCCCTTCGTTTTGCAAGTACCACATTTATTGAATTTTTTAGTTACGATGGCAACATCACTACAAGTTGTCTGTGAAGTAAGATGCACACAAGCAGTTTCCGTGGTGTAGCGGTAATCACGTGTGCCTAACACGCAGAAGGTCCCCGGTTCGATCCCGGGCGGAAACACTTTTTCATCACTTTAAGCAAGACGTACTAACATGCATCTGCTACCATCTGTACCCGAAACCCTCGTAATCGCCTTCACGCGTCGGACCCCAGTGTCAATTGCTCACATCGAATAAGAAATTCATTTGATATTGACGGCGAGCTTTTTGCGCTGACTCAGCCACTGACGTGCGATCAGTGTGCACAAAACGCTAGGGCTCGCCCGGGATTTGAACCCGGGACCTCCTGCACCCTAAGCAGGAATCATACCCCTAGACCAACGAGCCCTGTGACAGGGCGAATGCCAATTATTCCAGTCCCTCGATGTCGTCTAGGGTGCCCTGGATGTCTCGTGTACGCTGGCGGGATGGCGGCGACGCGAATTCCCGCGGTCGGCGGCCTTCCTGGGCTATTGGTACCTTCATGTAGAGCTGCCGCTGGGCTCGCAATGCCTGCTGCTGAGAAAGTGATTGCTTTTGCTGATATGACTTGCAATAACGACTGCGCGAAACGCCGCTATCTCGTTAGGGGTGCTACGGCAGACACCCTCTCGAGCACCCCGAAGACTTCTTGAGCCCTCGGCTGTGATGGGTTCCAGGCTGACAAAAGAACTGTCGTGTGTGCATTCGCGGAAGAGAGAAAGTCTGAGGCAAGTTCGAGTGAACAAGGATGGACTCCTCGTGTCCGTCGTTTCCGTAGTGTAGCGGTTATCACGTCTGCTTCACACGCAGAAGGTCCCCGGTTCGATCCCGGGCGGGAACAGTACTTTCCTGCCTATGTCGTATTGTCCTCCAATGAGCCACGTCGTGTGTGGATCTGCTGCATGTCCCTTCGTTTTGCAAGTACCACATTTATTGAATTTTTTAGTTACGATGGCAACATCACTACAAGTTGTCTGTGAAGTAAGGTGCACACAAGCAGTTTCCGTGGTGTAGCGGTTATCACGTCTGCCTAACACGCAGAAGGTCCCCGGTTCGATCCCGGGCGGAAACCCTTTTTCATCACTTTAAGCAAGACGTACTAACATGCATCTGCTACCATCTGTACCCGAAACCCTCGTATTCGCCTTCACGCGTCGGACCCGAGTGTCAATTGCTCACATCGAATAAGAAATTCATTTGATATTGACGACGAGCTTTTTGCGCTGACTCAGCCACTGACGTGCGATCAGTGTGCACAAAACGCTAGGGCTCGTCCGGGATTTGAACCCGGGACCTCCTGCACCCTAAGCAGGAATCATACCCCTAGACCAACGAGCCCTGTGACACAGCGAATGCCAATTATTCCAGTCCCTCGATGTCGTCCAGGGTGCCCTAGAAGTCCCGTGTACGCTGGCGGGATGGGGGCGGCGCGAATTCCCGCGGTCGGCGGCCTTCCTGGGCTATTGGTACCTTCATGTAGAGCTGCCGCTGGGCTCGCACTGCCTGCTACTGAGAAAGTGATTGCTTTTGCTGATATGACTTGCAATAACGACTGCGCGAAACGCCGCTATCTCGTTAGGGGTGCTACGGCAGACACCCTCTCGAGCACCCCGAAGACTTCTTGAGCCCTCGGCTGTGATGGGTTCCAGGCTGACAAAAGAACTGTCGTGTGTGCATTCGCGGACGAGAGAAAGTCTGAGGCAAGTTCGAGTGAACAAGGATGGACTCCTCGTGTCCGTCGTTTCCGTAGTGTAGCGGTTATCACGTCTGCTTCACACGCAGAAGGTCCCCGGTTCGATCCCGGTCGGGAACAGTATTTTCCTGCCTATGTCGTATTGTCCTCCAATGAGCCACGTCGTGTGTGGGTCTGCTGCATGTCCCTTCGTTTTGCAAGTACCACATTTATTGAATTTTTTAGTTACGATGGCAACATCACTACAAGTTGTCTGTGAAGTAAGATGCACACAAGCAGTTTCCGTGGTGTAGCGGTAATCACGTGTGCCTAACACGCAGAAGGTCCCCGGTTCGATCCCGGGCGGAAACACTTTTTCATCACTTTAAGCAAGACGTACTAACATGCATCTGCTACCATCTGTACCCGAAACCCTCGTAATCGCCTTCACGCGTCGGACCCCAGTGTCAATTGCTCACATCGAATAAGAAATTCATTTGATATTGACGGCGAGCTTTTTGCGCTGACTCAGCCACTGACGTGCGATCAGTGTGCACAAAACGCTAGGGCTCGCCCGGGATTTGAACCCGGGACCTCCTGCACCCTAAGCAGGAATCATACCCCTAGACCAACGAGCCCTGTGACAGGGCGAATGCCAATTATTCCAGTCCCTCGATGTCGTCTAGGGTGCCCTGGATGTCTCGTGTACGCTGGCGGGATGGCGGCGACGCGAATTCCCGCGGTCGGCGGCCTTCCTGGGCTATTGGTACCTTCATGTAGAGCTGCCGCTGGGCTCGCAATGCCTGCTGCTGAGAAAGTGATTGCTTTTGCTGATATGACTTGCAATAACGACTGCGCGAAACGCCGCTATCTCGTTAGGGGTGCTACGGCAGACACCCTCTCGAGCACCCCGAAGACTTCTTGAGCCCTCGGCTGTGATGGGTTCCAGGCTGACAAAAGAACTGTCGTGTGTGCATTCGCGGAAGAGAGAAAGTCTGAGGCAAGTTCGAGTGAACAAGGATGGACTCCTCGTGTCCGTCGTTTCCGTAGTGTAGCGGTTATCACGTCTGCTTCACACGCAGAAGGTCCCCGGTTCGATCCCGGGCGGGAACAGTACTTTCCTGCCTATGTCGTATTGTCCTCCAATGAGCCACGTCGTGTGTGGATCTGCTGCATGTCCCTTCGTTTTGCAAGTACCACATTTATTGAATTTTTTAGTTACGATGGCAACATCACTACAAGTTGTCTGTGAAGTAAGGTGCACACAAGCAGTTTCCGTGGTGTAGCGGTTATCACGTCTGCCTAACACGCAGAAGGTCCCCGGTTCGATCCCGGGCGGAAACCCTTTTTCATCACTTTAAGCAAGACGTACTAACATGCATCTGCTACCATCTGTACCCGAAACCCTCGTATTCGCCTTCACGCGTCGGACCCGAGTGTCAATTGCTCACATCGAATAAGAAATTCATTTGATATTGACGACGAGCTTTTTGCGCTGACTCAGCCACTGACGTGCGATCAGTGTGCACAAAACGCTAGGGCTCGTCCGGGATTTGAACCCGGGACCTCCTGCACCCTAAGCAGGAATCATACCCCTAGACCAACGAGCCCTGTGACACAGCGAATGCCAATTATTCCAGTCCCTCGATGTCGTCCAGGGTGCCCTAGAAGTCCCGTGTACGCTGGCGGGATGGGGGCGGCGCGAATTCCCGCGGTCGGCGGCCTTCCTGGGCTATTGGTACCTTCATGTAGAGCTGCCGCTGGGCTCGCACTGCCTGCTACTGAGAAAGTGATTGCTTTTGCTGATATGACTTGCAATAACGACTGCGCGAAACGCCGCTATCTCGTTAGGGGTGCTACGGCAGACACCCTCTCGAGCACCCCGAAGACTTCTTGAGCCCTCGGCTGTGATGGGTTCCAGGCTGACAAAAGAACTGTCGTGTGTGCATTCGCGGACGAGAGAAAGTCTGAGGCAAGTTCGAGTGAACAAGGATGGACTCCTCGTGTCCGTCGTTTCCGTAGTGTAGCGGTTATCACGTCTGCTTCACACGCAGAAGGTCCCCGGTTCGATCCCGGTCGGGAACAGTATTTTCCTGCCTATGTCGTATTGTCCTCCAATGAGCCACGTCGTGTGTGGGTCTGCTGCATGTCCCTTCGTTTTGCAAGTACCACATTTATTGAATTTTTTAGTTACGATGGCAACATCACTACAAGTTGTCTGTGAAGTAAGATGCACACAAGCAGTTTCCGTGGTGTAGCGGTAATCACGTGTGCCTAACACGCAGAAGGTCCCCGGTTCGATCCCGGGCGGAAACACTTTTTCATCACTTTAAGCAAGACGTACTAACATGCATCTGCTACCATCTGTACCCGAAACCCTCGTAATCGCCTTCACGCGTCGGACCCCAGTGTCAATTGCTCACATCGAATAAGAAATTCATTTGATATTGACGGCGAGCTTTTTGCGCTGACTCAGCCACTGACGTGCGATCAGTGTGCACAAAACGCTAGGGCTCGCCCGGGATTTGAACCCGGGACCTCCTGCACCCTAAGCAGGAATCATACCCCTAGACCAACGAGCCCTGTGACAGGGCGAATGCCAATTATTCCAGTCCCTCGATGTCGTCTAGGGTGCCCTGGATGTCTCGTGTACGCTGGCGGGATGGCGGCGACGCGAATTCCCGCGGTCGGCGGCCTTCCTGGGCTATTGGTACCTTCATGTAGAGCTGCCGCTGGGCTCGCAATGCCTGCTGCTGAGAAAGTGATTGCTTTTGCTGATATGACTTGCAATAACGACTGCGCGAAACGCCGCTATCTCGTTAGGGGTGCTACGGCAGACACCCTCTCGAGCACCCCGAAGACTTCTTGAGCCCTCGGCTGTGATGGGTTCCAGGCTGACAAAAGAACTGTCGTGTGTGCATTCGTGTGTGGGCTCGCAATGCCTGCTGCTGAGAAAGTGATTGCTTTTGCTGATATGACTTGCAATAACGACTGCGCGAAACGCCGCTATCTCGTTAGGGGTGCTACGGCAGACACCCTCTCGAGCACCCCGAAGACTTCTTGAGCCCTCGGCTGTGATGGGTTCCAGGCTGACAAAAGAACTGTCGTGTGTGCATTCGCGGAAGAGAGAAAGTCTGAGGCAAGTTCGAGTGAACAAGGATGGACTCCTCGTGTCCGTCGTTTCCGTAGTGTAGCGGTTATCACGTCTGCTTCACACGCAGAAGGTCCCCGGTTCGATCCCGGGCGGGAACAGTACTTTCCTGCCTATGTCGTATTGTCCTCCAATGAGCCACGTCGTGTGTGGATCTGCTGCATGTCCCTTCGTTTTGCAAGTACCACATTTATTGAATTTTTTAGTTACGATGGCAACATCACTACAAGTTGTCTGTGAAGTAAGGTGCACACAAGCAGTTTCCGTGGTGTAGCGGTTATCACGTCTGCCTAACACGCAGAAGGTCCCCGGTTCGATCCCGGGCGGAAACCCTTTTTCATCACTTTAAGCAAGACGTACTAACATGCATCTGCTACCATCTGTACCCGAAACCCTCGTATTCGCCTTCACGCGTCGGACCCGAGTGTCAATTGCTCACATCGAATAAGAAATTCATTTGATATTGACGACGAGCTTTTTGCGCTGACTCAGCCACTGACGTGCGATCAGTGTGCACAAAACGCTAGGGCTCGTCCGGGATTTGAACCCGGGACCTCCTGCACCCTAAGCAGGAATCATACCCCTAGACCAACGAGCCCTGTGACACAGCGAATGCCAATTATTCCAGTCCCTCGATGTCGTCCAGGGTGCCCTAGAAGTCCCGTGTACGCTGGCGGGATGGGGGCGGCGCGAATTCCCGCGGTCGGCGGCCTTCCTGGGCTATTGGTACCTTCATGTAGAGCTGCCGCTGGGCTCGCACTGCCTGCTACTGAGAAAGTGATTGCTTTTGCTGATATGACTTGCAATAACGACTGCGCGAAACGCCGCTATCTCGTTAGGGGTGCTACGGCAGACACCCTCTCGAGCACCCCGAAGACTTCTTGAGCCCTCGGCTGTGATGGGTTCCAGGCTGACAAAAGAACTGTCGTGTGTGCATTCGCGGACGAGAGAAAGTCTGAGGCAAGTTCGAGTGAACAAGGATGGACTCCTCGTGTCCGTCGTTTCCGTAGTGTAGCGGTTATCACGTCTGCTTCACACGCAGAAGGTCCCCGGTTCGATCCCGGTCGGGAACAGTATTTTCCTGCCTATGTCGTATTGTCCTCCAATGAGCCACGTCGTGTGTGGGTCTGCTGCATGTCCCTTCGTTTTGCAAGTACCACATTTATTGAATTTTTTAGTTACGATGGCAACATCACTACAAGTTGTCTGTGAAGTAAGATGCACACAAGCAGTTTCCGTGGTGTAGCGGTAATCACGTGTGCCTAACACGCAGAAGGTCCCCGGTTCGATCCCGGGCGGAAACACTTTTTCATCACTTTAAGCAAGACGTACTAACATGCATCTGCTACCATCTGTACCCGAAACCCTCGTAATCGCCTTCACGCGTCGGACCCCAGTGTCAATTGCTCACATCGAATAAGAAATTCATTTGATATTGACGGCGAGCTTTTTGCGCTGACTCAGCCACTGACGTGCGATCAGTGTGCACAAAACGCTAGGGCTCGCCCGGGATTTGAACCCGGGACCTCCTGCACCCTAAGCAGGAATCATACCCCTAGACCAACGAGCCCTGTGACAGGGCGAATGCCAATTATTCCAGTCCCTCGATGTCGTCTAGGGTGCCCTGGATGTCTCGTGTACGCTGGCGGGATGGCGGCGACGCGAATTCCCGCGGTCGGCGGCCTTCCTGGGCTATTGGTACCTTCATGTAGAGCTGCCGCTGGGCTCGCAATGCCTGCTGCTGAGAAAGTGATTGCTTTTGCTGATATGACTTGCAATAACGACTGCGCGAAACGCCGCTATCTCGTTAGGGGTGCTACGGCAGACACCCTCTCGAGCACCCCGAAGACTTCTTGAGCCCTCGGCTGTGATGGGTTCCAGGCTGACAAAAGAACTGTCGTGTGTGCATTCGCGGACGAGAGAAAGTCTGAGGCAAGTTCGAGTGAACAAGGATGGACTCCTCGTGTCCGTCGTTTCCGTAGTGTAGCGGTTATCACGTCTGCTTCACACGCAGAAGGTCCCCGGTTCGATCCCGGTCGGGAACTGTATTTTCCTGCCTATGTCGTATTGTCCTCCAATGAGCCACGTCGTGTGTGGGTCTGCTGCATGTCCCTTCGTTTTGCAAGTACCACATTTATTGAATTTTTTAGTTACGATGGCAACATCACTACAAGTTGTCTGTGAAGTAAGATGCACACAAGCAGTTTCCGTGGTGTAGCGGTAATCACGTGTGCCTAACACGCAGAAGGTCCCCGGTTCGATCCCGGGCGGAAACACTTTTTCATCACTTTAAGCAAGACGTACTAACATGCATCTGCTACCATCTGTACCCGAAACCCTCGTAATCGCCTTCACGCGTCGGACCCGAGTGTCAATTGCTCACATCGAATAAGAAATTCATTTGATATTGACGGCGAGCTTTTTGCGCTGACTCAGCCACTGACGTGCGATCAGTTAGCACAAAACGCTAGGGCTCGTCCGGGATTTGAACCCGGGACCTCCTGCACCCTACGCAGGAATCATACCCCTAGACCAACGAGCCCTGTGACAGGGCGAATGCCAATTATTCCAGTCCCTCGATGTCGTCTAGGGTGCCCTGGATGTCTCGTGTACGCTGGCGGGATGGCGGCGACGCGAATTCCCGCGGTCGGCGGCCTTCCTGGGCTATTGGTACCTTCATGTAGAGCTGCCGCTGGGCTCGCAATGCCTGCTGCTGAGAAAGTGATTGCTTTTGCTGATATGACTTGCAATAACGACTGCGCGAAACGCCGCTATCTCGTTAGGGGTGCTACGGCAGACACCCTCTCGAGCACCCCGAAGACTTCTTGAGCCCTCGGCTGTGATGGGTTCCAGGCTGACAAAAGAACTGTCGTGTGTGCATTCGCGGAAGAGAGAAAGTCTGAGGCAAGTTCGAGTGAACAAGGATGGACTCCTCGTGTCCGTCGTTTCCGTAGTGTAGCGGTTATCACGTCTGCTTCACACGCAGAAGGTCCCCGGTTCGATCCCGGGCGGGAACAGTACTTTCCTGCCTATGTCGTATTGTCCTCCAATGAGCCACGTCGTGTGTGGATCTGCTGCATGTCCCTTCGTTTTGCAAGTACCACATTTATTGAATTTTTTAGTTACGATGGCAACATCACTACAAGTTGTCTGTGAAGTAAGGTGCACACAAGCAGTTTCCGTGGTGTAGCGGTTATCACGTCTGCCTAACACGCAGAAGGTCCCCGGTTCGATCCCGGGCGGAAACCCTTTTTCATCACTTTAAGCAAGACGTACTAACATGCATCTGCTACCATCTGTACCCGAAACCCTCGTATTCGCCTTCACGCGTCGGACCCGAGTGTCAATTGCTCACATCGAATAAGAAATTCATTTGATATTGACGACGAGCTTTTTGCGCTGACTCAGCCACTGACGTGCGATCAGTGTGCACAAAACGCTAGGGCTCGCCCGGGATTTGAACCCGGGACCTCCTGCACCCTAAGCAGGAATCATACCCCTAGACCAACGAGCCCTGTGACAGGGCGAATGCCAATTATTCCAGTCCCTCGATGTCGTCTAGGGTGCCCTGGATGTCTCGTGTACGCTGGCGGGATGGCGGCGACGCGAATTCCCGCGGTCGGCGGCCTTCCTGGGCTATTGGTACCTTCATGTAGAGCTGCCGCTGGGCTCGCAATGCCTGCTGCTGAGAAAGTGATTGCTTTTGCTGATATGACTTGCAATAACGACTGCGCGAAACGCCGCTATCTCGTTAGGGGTGCTACGGCAGACACCCTCTCGAGCACCCCGAAGACTTCTTGAGCCCTCGGCTGTGATGGGTTCCAGGCTGACAAAAGAACTGTCGTGTGTGCATTCGCGGACGAGAGAAAGTCTGAGGCAAGTTCGAGTGAACAAGGATGGACTCCTCGTGTCCGTCGTTTCCGTAGTGTAGCGGTTATCACGTCTGCTTCACACGCAGAAGGTCCCCGGTTCGATCCCGGTCGGGAACAGTATTTTCCTGCCTATGTCGTATTGTCCTCCAATGAGCCACGTCGTGTGTGGGTCTGCTGCATGTCCCTTCGTTTTGCAAGTACCACATTTATTGAATTTTTTAGTTACGATGGCAACATCACTACAAGTTGTCTGTGAAGTAAGATGCACACAAGCAGTTTCCGTGGTGTAGCGGTAATCACGTGTGCCTAACACGCAGAAGGTCCCCGGTTCGATCCCGGGCGGAAACACTTTTTCATCACTTTAAGCAAGACGTACTAACATGCATCTGCTACCATCTGTACCCGAAACCCTCGTAATCGCCTTCACGCGTCGGACCCGAGTGTCAATTGCTCACATCGAATAAGAAATTCATTTGATATTGACGGCGAGCTTTTTGCGCTGACTCAGCCACTGACGTGCGATCAGTTAGCACAAAACGCTAGGGCTCGTCCGGGATTTGAACCCGGGACCTCCTGCACCCTACGCAGGAATCATACCCCTAGACCAACGAGCCCTGTGACAGGGCGAATGCCAATTATTCCAGTCCCTCGATGTCGTCTAGGGTGCCCTGGATGTCTCGTGTACGCTGGCGGGATGGCGGCGACGCGAATTCCCGCGGTCGGCGGCCTTCCTGGGCTATTGGTACCTTCATGTAGAGCTGCCGCTGGGCTCGCAATGCCTGCTGCTGAGAAAGTGATTGCTTTTGCTGATATGACTTGCAATAACGACTGCGCGAAACGCCGCTATCTCGTTAGGGGTGCTACGGCAGACACCCTCTCGAGCACCCCGAAGACTTCTTGAGCCCTCGGCTGTGATGGGTTCCAGGCTGACAAAAGAACTGTCGTGTGTGCATTCGCGGAAGAGAGAAAGTCTGAGGCAAGTTCGAGTGAACAAGGATGGACTCCTCGTGTCCGTCGTTTCCGTAGTGTAGCGGTTATCACGTCTGCTTCACACGCAGAAGGTCCCCGGTTCGATCCCGGGCGGGAACAGTACTTTCCTGCCTATGTCGTATTGTCCTCCAATGAGCCACGTCGTGTGTGGATCTGCTGCATGTCCCTTCGTTTTGCAAGTACCACATTTATTGAATTTTTTAGTTACGATGGCAACATCACTACAAGTTGTCTGTGAAGTAAGGTGCACACAAGCAGTTTCCGTGGTGTAGCGGTTATCACGTCTGCCTAACACGCAGAAGGTCCCCGGTTCGATCCCGGGCGGAAACCCTTTTTCATCACTTTAAGCAAGACGTACTAACATGCATCTGCTACCATCTGTACCCGAAACCCTCGTATTCGCCTTCACGCGTCGGACCCGAGTGTCAATTGCTCACATCGAATAAGAAATTCATTTGATATTGACGACGAGCTTTTTGCGCTGACTCAGCCACTGACGTGCGATCAGTGTGCACAAAACGCTAGGGCTCGTCCGGGATTTGAACCCGGGACCTCCTGCACCCTAAGCAGGAATCATACCCCTAGACCAACGAGCCCTGTGACACAGCGAATGCCAATTATTCCAGTCCCTCGATGTCGTCCAGGGTGCCCTAGAAGTCCCGTGTACGCTGGCGGGATGGGGGCGGCGCGAATTCCCGCGGTCGGCGGCCTTCCTGGGCTATTGGTACCTTCATGTAGAGCTGCCGCTGGGCTCGCACTGCCTGCTACTGAGAAAGTGATTGCTTTTGCTGATATGACTTGCAATAACGACTGCGCGAAACGCCGCTATCTCGTTAGGGGTGCTACGGCAGACACCCTCTCGAGCACCCCGAAGACTTCTTGAGCCCTCGGCTGTGATGGGTTCCAGGCTGACAAAAGAACTGTCGTGTGTGCATTCGCGGACGAGAGAAAGTCTGAGGCAAGTTCGAGTGAACAAGGATGGACTCCTCGTGTCCGTCGTTTCCGTAGTGTAGCGGTTATCACGTCTGCTTCACACGCAGAAGGTCCCCGGTTCGATCCCGGTCGGGAACAGTATTTTCCTGCCTATGTCGTATTGTCCTCCAATGAGCCACGTCGTGTGTGGGTCTGCTGCATGTCCCTTCGTTTTGCAAGTACCACATTTATTGAATTTTTTAGTTACGATGGCAACATCACTACAAGTTGTCTGTGAAGTAAGATGCACACAAGCAGTTTCCGTGGTGTAGCGGTAATCACGTGTGCCTAACACGCAGAAGGTCCCCGGTTCGATCCCGGGCGGAAACACTTTTTCATCACTTTAAGCAAGACGTACTAACATGCATCTGCTACCATCTGTACCCGAAACCCTCGTAATCGCCTTCACGCGTCGGACCCCAGTGTCAATTGCTCACATCGAATAAGAAATTCATTTGATATTGACGGCGAGCTTTTTGCGCTGACTCAGCCACTGACGTGCGATCAGTGTGCACAAAACGCTAGGGCTCGCCCGGGATTTGAACCCGGGACCTCCTGCACCCTAAGCAGGAATCATACCCCTAGACCAACGAGCCCTGTGACAGGGCGAATGCCAATTATTCCAGTCCCTCGATGTCGTCTAGGGTGCCCTGGATGTCTCGTGTACGCTGGCGGGATGGCGGCGACGCGAATTCCCGCGGTCGGCGGCCTTCCTGGGCTATTGGTACCTTCATGTAGAGCTGCCGCTGGGCTCGCAATGCCTGCTGCTGAGAAAGTGATTGCTTTTGCTGATATGACTTGCAATAACGACTGCGCGAAACGCCGCTATCTCGTTAGGGGTGCTACGGCAGACACCCTCTCGAGCACCCCGAAGACTTCTTGAGCCCTCGGCTGTGATGGGTTCCAGGCTGACAAAAGAACTGTCGTGTGTGCATTCGCGGACGAGAGAAAGTCTGAGGCAAGTTCGAGTGAACAAGGATGGACTCCTCGTGTCCGTCGTTTCCGTAGTGTAGCGGTTATCACGTCTGCTTCACACGCAGAAGGTCCCCGGTTCGATCCCGGTCGGGAACAGTATTTTCCTGCCTATGTCGTATTGTCCTCCAATGAGCCACGTCGTGTGTGGGTCTGCTGCATGTCCCTTCGTTTTGCAAGTACCACATTTATTGAATTTTTTAGTTACGATGGCAACATCACTACAAGTTGTCTGTGAAGTAAGATGCACACAAGCAGTTTCCGTGGTGTAGCGGTAATCACGTGTGCCTAACACGCAGAAGGTCCCCGGTTCGATCCCGGGCGGAAACACTTTTTCATCACTTTAAGCAAGACGTACTAACATGCATCTGCTACCATCTGTACCCGAAACCCTCGTAATCGCCTTCACGCGTCGGACCCGAGTGTCAATTGCTCACATCGAATAAGAAATTCATTTGATATTGACGGCGAGCTTTTTGCGCTGACTCAGCCACTGACGTGCGATCAGTTAGCACAAAACGCTAGGGCTCGTCCGGGATTTGAACCCGGGACCTCCTGCACCCTACGCAGGAATCATACCCCTAGACCAACGAGCCCTGTGACAGGGCGAATGCCAATTATTCCAGTCCCTCGATGTCGTCTAGGGTGCCCTGGATGTCTCGTGTACGCTGGCGGGATGGCGGCGACGCGAATTCCCGCGGTCGGCGGCCTTCCTGGGCTATTGGTACCTTCATGTAGAGCTGCCGCTGGGCTCGCAATGCCTGCTGCTGAGAAAGTGATTGCTTTTGCTGATATGACTTGCAATAACGACTGCGCGAAACGCCGCTATCTCGTTAGGGGTGCTACGGCAGACACCCTCTCGAGCACCCCGAAGACTTCTTGAGCCCTCGGCTGTGATGGGTTCCAGGCTGACAAAAGAACTGTCGTGTGTGCATTCGCGGAAGAGAGAAAGTCTGAGGCAAGTTCGAGTGAACAAGGATGGACTCCTCGTGTCCGTCGTTTCCGTAGTGTAGCGGTTATCACGTCTGCTTCACACGCAGAAGGTCCCCGGTTCGATCCCGGGCGGGAACAGTACTTTCCTGCCTATGTCGTATTGTCCTCCAATGAGCCACGTCGTGTGTGGATCTGCTGCATGTCCCTTCGTTTTGCAAGTACCACATTTATTGAATTTTTTAGTTACGATGGCAACATCACTACAAGTTGTCTGTGAAGTAAGGTGCACACAAGCAGTTTCCGTGGTGTAGCGGTTATCACGTCTGCCTAACACGCAGAAGGTCCCCGGTTCGATCCCGGGCGGAAACCCTTTTTCATCACTTTAAGCAAGACGTACTAACATGCATCTGCTACCATCTGTACCCGAAACCCTCGTATTCGCCTTCACGCGTCGGACCCGAGTGTCAATTGCTCACATCGAATAAGAAATTCATTTGATATTGACGACGAGCTTTTTGCGCTGACTCAGCCACTGACGTGCGATCAGTGTGCACAAAACGCTAGGGCTCGTCCGGGATTTGAACCCGGGACCTCCTGCACCCTAAGCAGGAATCATACCCCTAGACCAACGAGCCCTGTGACACAGCGAATGCCAATTATTCCAGTCCCTCGATGTCGTCCAGGGTGCCCTAGAAGTCCCGTGTACGCTGGCGGGATGGGGGCGGCGCGAATTCCCGCGGTCGGCGGCCTTCCTGGGCTATTGGTACCTTCATGTAGAGCTGCCGCTGGGCTCGCACTGCCTGCTACTGAGAAAGTGATTGCTTTTGCTGATATGACTTGCAATAACGACTGCGCGAAACGCCGCTATCTCGTTAGGGGTGCTACGGCAGACACCCTCTCGAGCACCCCGAAGACTTCTTGAGCCCTCGGCTGTGATGGGTTCCAGGCTGACAAAAGAACTGTCGTGTGTGCATTCGCGGACGAGAGAAAGTCTGAGGCAAGTTCGAGTGAACAAGGATGGACTCCTCGTGTCCGTCGTTTCCGTAGTGTAGCGGTTATCACGTCTGCTTCACACGCAGAAGGTCCCCGGTTCGATCCCGGTCGGGAACAGTATTTTCCTGCCTATGTCGTATTGTCCTCCAATGAGCCACGTCGTGTGTGGGTCTGCTGCATGTCCCTTCGTTTTGCAAGTACCACATTTATTGAATTTTTTAGTTACGATGGCAACATCACTACAAGTTGTCTGTGAAGTAAGATGCACACAAGCAGTTTCCGTGGTGTAGCGGTAATCACGTGTGCCTAACACGCAGAAGGTCCCCGGTTCGATCCCGGGCGGAAACACTTTTTCATCACTTTAAGCAAGACGTACTAACATGCATCTGCTACCATCTGTACCCGAAACCCTCGTAATCGCCTTCACGCGTCGGACCCCAGTGTCAATTGCTCACATCGAATAAGAAATTCATTTGATATTGACGGCGAGCTTTTTGCGCTGACTCAGCCACTGACGTGCGATCAGTGTGCACAAAACGCTAGGGCTCGCCCGGGATTTGAACCCGGGACCTCCTGCACCCTAAGCAGGAATCATACCCCTAGACCAACGAGCCCTGTGACAGGGCGAATGCCAATTATTCCAGTCCCTCGATGTCGTCTAGGGTGCCCTGGATGTCTCGTGTACGCTGGCGGGATGGCGGCGACGCGAATTCCCGCGGTCGGCGGCCTTCCTGGGCTATTGGTACCTTCATGTAGAGCTGCCGCTGGGCTCGCAATGCCTGCTGCTGAGAAAGTGATTGCTTTTGCTGATATGACTTGCAATAACGACTGCGCGAAACGCCGCTATCTCGTTAGGGGTGCTACGGCAGACACCCTCTCGAGCACCCCGAAGACTTCTTGAGCCCTCGGCTGTGATGGGTTCCAGGCTGACAAAAGAACTGTCGTGTGTGCATTCGCGGACGAGAGAAAGTCTGAGGGAAGTTCGAGTGAACAAGGATGGACTCCTCGTGTCCGTCGTTTCCGTAGTGTAGCGGTTATCACGTCTGCTTCACACGCAGAAGGTCCCCGGTTCGATCCCGGTCGGGAACAGTATTTTCCTGCCTATGTCGTATTGTCCTCCAATGAGCCACGTCGTGTGTGGGTCTGCTGCATGTCCCTTCGTTTTGCAAGTACCACATTTATTGAATTTTTTAGTTACGATGGCAACATCACTACAAGTTGTCTGTGAAGTAAGATGCACACAAGCAGTTTCCGTGGTGTAGCGGTAATCACGTGTGCCTAACACGCAGAAGGTCCCCGGTTCGATCCCGGGCGGAAACACTTTTTCATCACTTTAAGCAAGACGTACTAACATGCATCTGCTACCATCTGTACCCGAAACCCTCGTAATCGCCTTCACGCGTCGGACCCGAGTGTCAATTGCTCACATCGAATAAGAAATTCATTTGATATTGACGGCGAGCTTTTTGCGCTGACTCAGCCACTGACGTGCGATCAGTTAGCACAAAACGCTAGGGCTCGTCCGGGATTTGAACCCGGGACCTCCTGCACCCTACGCAGGAATCATACCCCTAGACCAACGAGCCCTGTGACAGGGCGAATGCCAATTATTCCAGTCCCTCGATGTCGTCTAGGGTGCCCTGGATGTCTCGTGTACGCTGGCGGGATGGCGGCGACGCGAATTCCCGCGGTCGGCGGCCTTCCTGGGCTATTGGTACCTTCATGTAGAGCTGCCGCTGGGCTCGCAATGCCTGCTGCTGAGAAAGTGATTGCTTTTGCTGATATGACTTGCAATAACGACTGCGCGAAACGCCGCTATCTCGTTAGGGGTGCTACGGCAGACACCCTCTCGAGCACCCCGAAGACTTCTTGAGCCCTCGGCTGTGATGGGTTCCAGGCTGACAAAAGAACTGTCGTGTGTGCATTCGCGGAAGAGAGAAAGTCTGAGGCAAGTTCGAGTGAACAAGGATGGACTCCTCGTGTCCGTCGTTTCCGTAGTGTAGCGGTTATCACGTCTGCTTCACACGCAGAAGGTCCCCGGTTCGATCCCGGGCGGGAACAGTACTTTCCTGCCTATGTCGTATTGTCCTCCAATGAGCCACGTCGTGTGTGGATCTGCTGCATGTCCCTTCGTTTTGCAAGTACCACATTTATTGAATTTTTTAGTTACGATGGCAACATCACTACAAGTTGTCTGTGAAGTAAGGTGCACACAAGCAGTTTCCGTGGTGTAGCGGTTATCACGTCTGCCTAACACGCAGAAGGTCCCCGGTTCGATCCCGGGCGGAAACCCTTTTTCATCACTTTAAGCAAGACGTACTAACATGCATCTGCTACCATCTGTACCCGAAACCCTCGTATTCGCCTTCACGCGTCGGACCCGAGTGTCAATTGCTCACATCGAATAAGAAATTCATTTGATATTGACGACGAGCTTTTTGCGCTGACTCAGCCACTGACGTGCGATCAGTGTGCACAAAACGCTAGGGCTCGTCCGGGATTTGAACCCGGGACCTCCTGCACCCTAAGCAGGAATCATACCCCTAGACCAACGAGCCCTGTGACACAGCGAATGCCAATTATTCCAGTCCCTCGATGTCGTCCAGGGTGCCCTAGAAGTCCCGTGTACGCTGGCGGGATGGGGGCGGCGCGAATTCCCGCGGTCGGCGGCCTTCCTGGGCTATTGGTACCTTCATGTAGAGCTGCCGCTGGGCTCGCACTGCCTGCTACTGAGAAAGTGATTGCTTTTGCTGATATGACTTGCAATAACGACTGCGCGAAACGCCGCTATCTCGTTAGGGGTGCTACGGCAGACACCCTCTCGAGCACCCCGAAGACTTCTTGAGCCCTCGGCTGTGATGGGTTCCAGGCTGACAAAAGAACTGTCGTGTGTGCATTCGCGGACGAGAGAAAGTCTGAGGCAAGTTCGAGTGAACAAGGATGGACTCCTCGTGTCCGTCGTTTCCGTAGTGTAGCGGTTATCACGTCTGCTTCACACGCAGAAGGTCCCCGGTTCGATCCCGGTCGGGAACAGTATTTTCCTGCCTATGTCGTATTGTCCTCCAATGAGCCACGTCGTGTGTGGGTCTGCTGCATGTCCCTTCGTTTTGCAAGTACCACATTTATTGAATTTTTTAGTTACGATGGCAACATCACTACAAGTTGTCTGTGAAGTAAGATGCACACAAGCAGTTTCCGTGGTGTAGCGGTAATCACGTGTGCCTAACACGCAGAAGGTCCCCGGTTCGATCCCGGGCGGAAACACTTTTTCATCACTTTAAGCAAGACGTACTAACATGCATCTGCTACCATCTGTACCCGAAACCCTCGTAATCGCCTTCACGCGTCGGACCCCAGTGTCAATTGCTCACATCGAATAAGAAATTCATTTGATATTGACGGCGAGCTTTTTGCGCTGACTCAGCCACTGACGTGCGATCAGTGTGCACAAAACGCTAGGGCTCGCCCGGGATTTGAACCCGGGACCTCCTGCACCCTAAGCAGGAATCATACCCCTAGACCAACGAGCCCTGTGACAGGGCGAATGCCAATTATTCCAGTCCCTCGATGTCGTCTAGGGTGCCCTGGATGTCTCGTGTACGCTGGCGGGATGGCGGCGACGCGAATTCCCGCGGTCGGCGGCCTTCCTGGGCTATTGGTACCTTCATGTAGAGCTGCCGCTGGGCTCGCAATGCCTGCTGCTGAGAAAGTGATTGCTTTTGCTGATATGACTTGCAATAACGACTGCGCGAAACGCCGCTATCTCGTTAGGGGTGCTACGGCAGACACCCTCTCGAGCACCCCGAAGACTTCTTGAGCCCTCGGCTGTGATGGGTTCCAGGCTGACAAAAGAACTGTCGTGTGTGCATTCGCGGACGAGAGAAAGTCTGAGGCAAGTTCGAGTGAACAAGGATGGACTCCTCGTGTCCGTCGTTTCCGTAGTGTAGCGGTTATCACGTCTGCTTCACACGCAGAAGGTCCCCGGTTCGATCCCGGTCGGGAACAGTATTTTCCTGCCTATGTCGTATTGTCCTCCAATGAGCCACGTCGTGTGTGGGTCTGCTGCATGTCCCTTCGTTTTGCAAGTACCACATTTATTGAATTTTTTAGTTACGATGGCAACATCACTACAAGTTGTCTGTGAAGTAAGATGCACACAAGCAGTTTCCGTGGTGTAGCGGTAATCACGTGTGCCTAACACGCAGAAGGTCCCCGGTTCGATCCCGGGCGGAAACACTTTTTCATCACTTTAAGCAAGACGTACTAACATGCATCTGCTACCATCTGTACCCGAAACCCTCGTAATCGCCTTCACGCGTCGGACCCGAGTGTCAATTGCTCACATCGAATAAGAAATTCATTTGATATTGACGGCGAGCTTTTTGCGCTGACTCAGCCACTGACGTGCGATCAGTTAGCACAAAACGCTAGGGCTCGTCCGGGATTTGAACCCGGGACCTCCTGCACCCTACGCAGGAATCATACCCCTAGACCAACGAGCCCTGTGACAGGGCGAATGCCAATTATTCCAGTCCCTCGATGTCGTCTAGGGTGCCCTGGATGTCTCGTGTACGCTGGCGGGATGGCGGCGACGCGAATTCCCGCGGTCGGCGGCCTTCCTGGGCTATTGGTACCTTCATGTAGAGCTGCCGCTGGGCTCGCAATGCCTGCTGCTGAGAAAGTGATTGCTTTTGCTGATATGACTTGCAATAACGACTGCGCGAAACGCCGCTATCTCGTTAGGGGTGCTACGGCAGACACCCTCTCGAGCACCCCGAAGACTTCTTGAGCCCTCGGCTGTGATGGGTTCCAGGCTGACAAAAGAACTGTCGTGTGTGCATTCGCGGAAGAGAGAAAGTCTGAGGCAAGTTCGAGTGAACAAGGATGGACTCCTCGTGTCCGTCGTTTCCGTAGTGTAGCGGTTATCACGTCTGCTTCACACGCAGAAGGTCCCCGGTTCGATCCCGGGCGGGAACAGTACTTTCCTGCCTATGTCGTATTGTCCTCCAATGAGCCACGTCGTGTGTGGATCTGCTGCATGTCCCTTCGTTTTGCAAGTACCACATTTATTGAATTTTTTAGTTACGATGGCAACATCACTACAAGTTGTCTGTGAAGTAAGGTGCACACAAGCAGTTTCCGTGGTGTAGCGGTTATCACGTCTGCCTAACACGCAGAAGGTCCCCGGTTCGATCCCGGGCGGAAACCCTTTTTCATCACTTTAAGCAAGACGTACTAACATGCATCTGCTACCATCTGTACCCGAAACCCTCGTATTCGCCTTCACGCGTCGGACCCGAGTGTCAATTGCTCACATCGAATAAGAAATTCATTTGATATTGACGACGAGCTTTTTGCGCTGACTCAGCCACTGACGTGCGATCAGTGTGCACAAAACGCTAGGGCTCGTCCGGGATTTGAACCCGGGACCTCCTGCACCCTAAGCAGGAATCATACCCCTAGACCAACGAGCCCTGTGACACAGCAAATGCCAATTATTCCAGTCCCTCGATGTCGTCCAGGGTGCCCTAGAAGTCCCGTGTACGCTGGCGGGATGGGGGCGGCGCGAATTCCCGCGGTCGGCGGCCTTCCTGGGCTATTGGTACCTTCATGTAGAGCTGCCGCTGGGCTCGCACTGCCTGCTACTGAGAAAGTGATTGCTTTTGCTGATATGACTTGCAATAACGACTGCGCGAAACGCCGCTATCTCGTTAGGGGTGCTACGGCAGACACCCTCTCGAGCACCCCGAAGACTTCTTGAGCCCTCGGCTGTGATGGGTTCCAGGCTGACAAAAGAACTGTCGTGTGTGCATTCGCGGACGAGAGAAAGTCTGAGGCAAGTTCGAGTGAACAAGGATGGACTCCTCGTGTCCGTCGTTTCCGTAGTGTAGCGGTTATCACGTCTGCTTCACACGCAGAAGGTCCCCGGTTCGATCCCGGTCGGGAACAGTATTTTCCTGCCTATGTCGTATTGTCCTCCAATGAGCCACGTCGTGTGTGGGTCTGCTGCATGTCCCTTCGTTTTGCAAGTACCACATTTATTGAATTTTTTAGTTACGATGGCAACATCACTACAAGTTGTCTGTGAAGTAAGATGCACACAAGCAGTTTCCGTGGTGTAGCGGTAATCACGTGTGCCTAACACGCAGAAGGTCCCCGGTTCGATCCCGGGCGGAAACACTTTTTCATCACTTTAAGCAAGACGTACTAACATGCATCTGCTACCATCTGTACCCGAAACCCTCGTAATCGCCTTCACGCGTCGGACCCCAGTGTCAATTGCTCACATCGAATAAGAAATTCATTTGATATTGACGGCGAGCTTTTTGCGCTGACTCAGCCACTGACGTGCGATCAGTGTGCACAAAACGCTAGGGCTCGCCCGGGATTTGAACCCGGGACCTCCTGCACCCTAAGCAGGAATCATACCCCTAGACCAACGAGCCCTGTGACAGGGCGAATGCCAATTATTCCAGTCCCTCGATGTCGTCTAGGGTGCCCTGGATGTCTCGTGTACGCTGGCGGGATGGCGGCGACGCGAATTCCCGCGGTCGGCGGCCTTCCTGGGCTATTGGTACCTTCATGTAGAGCTGCCGCTGGGCTCGCAATGCCTGCTGCTGAGAAAGTGATTGCTTTTGCTGATATGACTTGCAATAACGACTGCGCGAAACGCCGCTATCTCGTTAGGGGTGCTACGGCAGACACCCTCTCGAGCACCCCGAAGACTTCTTGAGCCCTCGGCTGTGATGGGTTCCAGGCTGACAAAAGAACTGTCGTGTGTGCATTCGCGGACGAGAGAAAGTCTGAGGCAAGTTCGAGTGAACAAGGATGGACTCCTCGTGTCCGTCGTTTCCGTAGTGTAGCGGTTATCACGTCTGCTTCACACGCAGAAGGTCCCCGGTTCGATCCCGGTCGGGAACAGTATTTTCCTGCCTATGTCGTATTGTCCTCCAATGAGCCACGTCGTGTGTGGGTCTGCTGCATGTCCCTTCGTTTTGCAAGTACCACATTTATTGAATTTTTTAGTTACGATGGCAACATCACTACAAGTTGTCTGTGAAGTAAGATGCACACAAGCAGTTTCCGTGGTGTAGCGGTAATCACGTGTGCCTAACACGCAGAAGGTCCCCGGTTCGATCCCGGGCGGAAACACTTTTTCATCACTTTAAGCAAGACGTACTAACATGCATCTGCTACCATCTGTACCCGAAACCCTCGTAATCGCCTTCACGCGTCGGACCCGAGTGTCAATTGCTCACATCGAATAAGAAATTCATTTGATATTGACGGCGAGCTTTTTGCGCTGACTCAGCCACTGACGTGCGATCAGTTAGCACAAAACGCTAGGGCTCGTCCGGGATTTGAACCCGGGACCTCCTGCACCCTACGCAGGAATCATACCCCTAGACCAACGAGCCCTGTGACAGGGCGAATGCCAATTATTCCAGTCCCTCGATGTCGTCTAGGGTGCCCTGGATGTCTCGTGTACGCTGGCGGGATGGCGGCGACGCGAATTCCCGCGGTCGGCGGCCTTCCTGGGCTATTGGTACCTTCATGTAGAGCTGCCGCTGGGCTCGCAATGCCTGCTGCTGAGAAAGTGATTGCTTTTGCTGATATGACTTGCAATAACGACTGCGCGAAACGCCGCTATCTCGTTAGGGGTGCTACGGCAGACACCCTCTCGAGCACCCCGAAGACTTCTTGAGCCCTCGGCTGTGATGGGTTCCAGGCTGACAAAAGAACTGTCGTGTGTGCATTCGCGGAAGAGAGAAAGTCTGAGGCAAGTTCGAGTGAACAAGGATGGACTCCTCGTGTCCGTCGTTTCCGTAGTGTAGCGGTTATCACGTCTGCTTCACACGCAGAAGGTCCCCGGTTCGATCCCGGGCGGGAACAGTACTTTCCTGCCTATGTCGTATTGTCCTCCAATGAGCCACGTCGTGTGTGGATCTGCTGCATGTCCCTTCGTTTTGCAAGTACCACATTTATTGAATTTTTTAGTTACGATGGCAACATCACTACAAGTTGTCTGTGAAGTAAGGTGCACACAAGCAGTTTCCGTGGTGTAGCGGTTATCACGTCTGCCTAACACGCAGAAGGTCCCCGGTTCGATCCCGGGCGGAAACCCTTTTTCATCACTTTAAGCAAGACGTACTAACATGCATCTGCTACCATCTGTACCCGAAACCCTCGTATTCGCCTTCACGCGTCGGACCCGAGTGTCAATTGCTCACATCGAATAAGAAATTCATTTGATATTGACGACGAGCTTTTTGCGCTGACTCAGCCACTGACGTGCGATCAGTGTGCACAAAACGCTAGGGCTCGTCCGGGATTTGAACCCGGGACCTCCTGCACCCTAAGCAGGAATCATACCCCTAGACCAACGAGCCCTGTGACACAGCGAATGCCAATTATTCCAGTCCCTCGATGTCGTCCAGGGTGCCCTAGAAGTCCCGTGTACGCTGGCGGGATGGGGGCGGCGCGAATTCCCGCGGTCGGCGGCCTTCCTGGGCTATTGGTACCTTCATGTAGAGCTGCCGCTGGGCTCGCACTGCCTGCTACTGAGAAAGTGATTGCTTTTGCTGATATGACTTGCAATAACGACTGCGCGAAACGCCGCTATCTCGTTAGGGGTGCTACGGCAGACACCCTCTCGAGCACCCCGAAGACTTCTTGAGCCCTCGGCTGTGATGGGTTCCAGGCTGACAAAAGAACTGTCGTGTGTGCATTCGCGGACGAGAGAAAGTCTGAGGCAAGTTCGAGTGAACAAGGATGGACTCCTCGTGTCCGTCGTTTCCGTAGTGTAGCGGTTATCACGTCCGCTTCACACGCAGAAGGTCCCCGGTTCGATCCCGGTCGGGAACAGTATTTTCCTGCCTATGTCGTATTGTCCTCCAATGAGCCACGTCGTGTGTGGGTCTGCTGCATGTCCCTTCGTTTTGCAAGTACCACATTTATTGAATTTTTTAGTTACGATGGCAACATCACTACAAGTTGTCTGTGAAGTAAGATGCACACAAGCAGTTTCCGTGGTGTAGCGGTAATCACGTGTGCCTAACACGCAGAAGGTCCCCGGTTCGATCCCGGGCGGAAACACTTTTTCATCACTTTAAGCAAGACGTACTAACATGCATCTGCTACCATCTGTACCCGAAACCCTCGTAATCGCCTTCACGCGTCGGACCCCAGTGTCAATTGCTCACATCGAATAAGAAATTCATTTGATATTGACGGCGAGCTTTTTGCGCTGACTCAGCCACTGACGTGCGATCAGTGTGCACAAAACGCTAGGGCTCGCCCGGGATTTGAACCCGGGACCTCCTGCACCCTAAGCAGGAATCATACCCCTAGACCAACGAGCCCTGTGACAGGGCGAATGCCAATTATTCCAGTCCCTCGATGTCGTCTAGGGTGCCCTGGATGTCTCGTGTACGCTGGCGGGATGGCGGCGACGCGAATTCCCGCGGTCGGCGGCCTTCCTGGGCTATTGGTACCTTCATGTAGAGCTGCCGCTGGGCTCGCAATGCCTGCTGCTGAGAAAGTGATTGCTTTTGCTGATATGACTTGCAATAACGACTGCGCGAAACGCCGCTATCTCGTTAGGGGTGCTACGGCAGACACCCTCTCGAGCACCCCGAAGACTTCTTGAGCCCTCGGCTGTGATGGGTTCCAGGCTGACAAAAGAACTGTCGTGTGTGCATTCGCGGACGAGAGAAAGTCTGAGGCAAGTTCGAGTGAACAAGGATGGACTCCTCAGGTCCGTCGTTTCCGTAGTGTAGCGGTTATCACGTCTGCTTCACACGCAGAAGGTCCCCGGTTCGATCCCGGGCGGGAACAGTATTTTCCTGCCTATGTCGTATTGTCCTCCAATGAGCCACGTCGTGTGTGGATCTGCTGCATGTCCCTTCGTTTGCAAGTACCACATTTATTGAATTTTTTAGTTACGATGGCAACATCACTATAAGTCGTCTGTGAAGTAAGGTGCACACAAGCAGTTTCCGTGGTGTAGCGGTTATCACGTCTGCCTGACACGCAGAAGGTCCCCGGTTCGATCCCGGGCGGAAACACTTTTTCATCACTTTAAGCAAGACGTACTAACATGCATCTGCTACCATCTGTACCCAAAACCTTCGTAATCGCCTTCACGCGTCGGACCCGAGTGTCAATTGCTCACATCGAATAAGAAATTCATTTGATATTGACGGCGAGCTTTTTGCGCTGACTCAGCCACTGACGTGCGATCAGTTTGCACAAAACGCTAGGGCTCGTCCGGGATTTGAACCCGGGACCTCCTGCACCCTAAGCAGGAATCATACCCCTTTTTTTTTTTTTTTTTTTTAAATGCCTGCAATTCAGTCTCAGCACATTATGAGAAAATGAATGCGTAATTATTATTCCTCTAACAAATATATCTATTGAAAAAAATATTAAGGAACATCCACAACACTGCCACTTCAAAAGAAGTACACTACTGAAATTAAAATCCTGAAACATGACTATATAATGTAGACTGCTTACTGAAATAAAGATTAAAACACGAAAAACTTCAGTCCTGGTGTAGAGAAGAAACATACATAAAGGCGGCAAATCCAGAAACAGTATAAAAGAAAATGGCTCACACAGGTGATCTTAGCCAACACCCTCTCTTTCAAATGTCAGGCTAAGCATATTGGCAAAATCATCTCGGAGGCCTGGCAATCGCAAGCGCTGCCAGTAAGCAGTAAGCATGTACTGCCGAAACGCTAGGTGTCCATCCTCTTCATGACAACCGTTGACAAAATGTACGAAATGGCCAATCAACCACATGACGGTATGGAGCTTCGTTCGCGGAAAAAAGGAAGAATCGGGCCGGACGATGATGTCAATAGTATAAGCGGCTTCAGCAGACCTAGTGACAAAAGCAAGTTGTTTCCTGAGCCAACGCCAATTAGCAAGGTGCCCACAGCAGGTGAATCGATGTTCAAGGGTATCCACGAGACCGCACCGAGTACAGGTGTCCGTGTCAGAAAGACCAATACGGTGCAGTCGTACATTGGTGGGAACCAAATTATTTATTACCCTATACCACGTGGACGCCACGGCCATAGAGTGGATCGGCAGACTAACATTCTTCCAGACGTTCCTCCAGGACACAGGTGGAGACGCCAGTTCTATTGGATTGGGACCGGCCAGCCCCTCCCAGCGGGCAATCAAGCCCTTGGTCGTTGGCACCGGTCGCCGCAAGAAGACGTCACCGAGGTAACTCACCGCAATGTAAAATTCCCGAATGTGTTTCAACTTAAAATTTAGGCGTCCGACATCGACAGGTGGAGCAAGGCTCGCCGGACGCACAACAGTAAAAAGCCTGGATGTAATTGAAGTCACTTCTTGCGTAACAATTAGAGTCGTTCGGCGGACGTACAAAGCAGACGCCTTGCGAGTAATGTCAGAGAGGCCCAAGCCTCCGGAGAGACGCGGTTTCGTCATTACCTCGTAACGTAACTTGAATAGATGGCCCTTCCATATAAACCTGCTAGACAATTGGCGCAACCTTTTCGCCACCATCATGGGAAGTGGGAACAGCTGAGCAACATAATAAGCTTTACATAGAACGTAGGTGTCTAAAATTCTGACTTTTTGCAAAATGGTAGCAGAGCGCTGCTCATGGACCATCAGAGCCCCCTGTATCTTCTCGGTGACCGATTTCCAATTGAGAGCCGCCATTTTTAGAGGACACCGATCAATGATAATCCCCAAGGACGTATGGCGATCGACAACAGTGGCCCAAGGGACGTCAGCATCGCGAAATCCTCGAATATCAAGGAACTTACATTTACCCTGATTGAGACGCGCTCCAGAGACACGACAGTATGCATCAACTGCCCCTTTCAACAACGGGATATCATCACGTTGACGGAGGAGAACAACGACATCATCCGCATATGCCTTAACTGAGAGCTTCCCACCAGAGAGGGACATACCCTGAAGCTTGAGAGCAATAGTCCGAAGCAGCGGTTCCAGGGACAATACGAATAAAGACATAGAGAGCGGACTACCCTGAGGCACTCCGCGGCGGATAGCAATGGGCGGCGTCAGCTGCCCATTGACTGACACCCGAGCTGTTATTCCCCTATACAAATTGCCAAGAACACCACGTGATGAAGCGTTAAAACCTATTGTACCTAAAACACGATCTAAAAACACATGACTGACGTGATCAAAAGCCTTATGAAAATCAAGGAAGGCAAAGGCACAATGTACGTTAGTAACCGCCGCAACCGAGACAACATCCCGATATTCGGCTACTGGTGTCAGAATAGATCTATCATGAAAACAACATTGATGTGCACCAATCACACCCCGAAGCAGAGAGGACAACCGGCTATTGAGCGCTCTAGCAGCTGTCTTGTAGTCAAAATTCAGCAATGTGAGCGGACGAAGATTGGCAGCACATAAACGACCAGAAGACTTCGGAATTAAAACAATTTTCCCTACTTTAAAATCGGCAGGCACATCCATCCCCCTGACAATCTCATTTAAAATCTGCGTAAAAATGCCACCCAAAAGAGGCCAAAAACGGAGATAAAATTCTTTAGGCAGGCCGTCTGGACCCGGCGATTTACTGGACGGAGAGCGAGCAATAAAATCGAAAATCTCATCTACCTGGAACTCCCGGAGAAATTCGCCGTTCGCGTCAGGCGCGATCGTCGCAGTTAGATCCCCAAAGACATCTTCCGTACCCCTAGACCAACGAGCCCTGTGACACGGCGAATGCCAATTATTCCAGTCCCTCGATGTCGTCCAGGGTGCCCTGGAAGTCTCGTGTACGCTGGCGGGATGGGGGCGGCGCGAATTCCTGCGGTCGGCGGCCTTCCTGGGCTATTGGTACCTTCATGTAGAGCTGCCGCTGGGCTCGCACTGCCTGCTGCTGAGAAAGTGATTGCTTTTGCTGATATGACTTGCAATAACGACTGCGCGAAACGCCGCTATCTCGTTAGGGGTGCTACGGCAGACACCCTCTCGAGCACCCCGAAGACTTCTTGAGCCCTCGGCTGTGATGGGTTCCAGGCTGACAAAAGAACTGTCGTGTGTGCATTCGCGGACGAGAGAAAGTCTGAGGCAAGTTCGAGTGAACAAGGATGGACTCCTCAGGTCCGTCGTTTCCGTAGTGTAGCGGTTATCACGTCTGCTTCACACGCAGAAGGTCCCCGGTTCGATCCCGGGCGGGAACAGTATTTTCCTGCCTATGTCGTATTGTCCTCCAATGAGCCACGTCGTGTGTGGATCTTCTGCATGTCCCTTCGTTTGCAAGTACCACATTTATTGAATTTTTTAGTTACGATGGCAACATCACTATAAGTCGTCTGTGAAGTAAGGTGCACACAAGCAGTTTCCGTGGTGTAGCGGTTATCACGTCTGCCTGACACGCAGAAGGTCCCCGGTTCGATCCCGGGCGGAAACACTTTTTCATCACTTTAAGCAAGACGTACTAACATGCATCTGCTACCATCTGTACCCAAAACCTTCGTAATCGCCTTCACGCGTCGGACCCGAGTGTCAATTGCTCACATCGAATAAGAAATTCATTTGATATTGACGGCGAGCTTTTTGCGCTGACTCAGCCACTGACGTGCGATCAGTTTGCACAAAACGCTAGGGCTCGTCCGGGATTTGAACCCGGGACCTCCTGCACCCTAAGCAGGAATCATACCCCTTTTTTTTTTTTTTTTTAAATGCCTGCAATTCAGTCTCAGCACATTATGAGAAAATGAATGCGTAATTATTATTCCTCTAACAAATATATCTATTGAAAAAAATATTAAGGAACATCCACAACACTGCCACTTCAAAAGAAGTACACTACTGAAATTAAAATCCTGAAACATGACTATATAATGTAGACTGCTTACTGAAATAAAGATTAAAACACGAAAAACTTCAGTCCTGGTGTAGAGAAGAAACATACATAAAGGCGGCAAATCCAGAAACAGTACAAAAGAAAATGGCTCACACAGGTGACCTTAGCCAACACCCTCTCTTTCAAATGTCAGGCTAAGCATATTGGCAAAATCATCTCGGAGGCCTGGCAATCGCAAGCGCTGCCAGTAAGCAGTAAGCATGTACTGCCGAAACGCTAGGTGTCCATCCTCTTCATGACAACCGTTGACAAAATGTACGAAATGGCCAATCAACCACATGACGGTATGGAGCTTCGTTCGCGGAAAAAAGGAAGAATCGGGCCGGACGATGATGTCAATAGTATAAGCGGCTTCAGCAGACCTAGTGACAAAAGCAAGTTGTTTCCTGAGCCAACGCCAATTAGCAAGGTGCCCACAGCAGGTGAATCGATGTTCAAGGGTATCCACGAGACCGCACCGAGTACAGGTGTCCGTGTCAGAAAGACCAATACGGTGCAGTCGTACATTGGTGGGAACCAAATTATTTATTACCCTATACCACGTGAACGCCACGGCCATAGAGTGGATCGGCAGACTAACATTCTTCCAGACGTTCCTCCAGGACACAGGTGGAGACGCCAGTTCTATTGGATTGGGACCGGCCAGCCCCTCCCAGCGGGCAATCAAGCCCTTGGTCGTTGGCACCGGTCGCCGCAAGAAGACGTCACCGAGGTAACTCACCGCAATGTAAAATTCCCGAATGTGTTTCAACTTAAAATTTAGGCGTCCGACATCGACAGGTGGAGCAAGGCTCGCCGGGCGCACAACAGTAAAAAGCCTGGATGTAATTGAAGTCACTTCTTGCGTAACAATTAGAGTCGTTCGGCGGACGTACAAAGCAGACGCCTTGCGAGTAATGTCAGAGAGGCCCAAGCCTCCGGAGAGACGCGGTTTCGTCATTACCTCGTAACGTAACTTGAATAGATGGCCCTTCCATATAAACCTGCTAGACAATTGGCGCAACCTTTTCGCCACCATCATGGGAAGTGGGAACAGCTGAGCAACATAATAAGCTTTACATAGAACGTAGGTGTCTAAAATTCTGACTTTTTGCAAAATGGTAGCAGAGCGCTGCTCATGGACCATCAGAGCCCCCTGTATCTTCTCGGTGACCGATTTCCAATTGAGAGCCGCCATTTTTAGAGGACACCGATCAATGATAATCCCCAAGGACGAATGGCGATCGACAACAGTGGCCCAAGGGACGTCAGCATCGCGAAATCCTCGAATATCAAGGAACTTACATTTACCCTGATTGAGACGCGCTCCAGAGACACGACAGTATGCATCAACTGCCCCTTTCAACAACGGGATATCATCACGTTGACGGAGGAGAACAACGACATCATCCGCATATGCCTTAACCGAGAGCTTCCCACCAGAGAGGGACATACCCTGAAGCTTGAGAGCAATAGTCCGAAGCAGCGGTTCCAGGGACAATACGAATAAAGACATAGAGAGCGGACTACCCTGAGGCACTCCGCGGCGGATAGCAATGGGCGGCGTCAGCTGCCCATTGACTGACACCCGAGCTGTTATTCCCCTATACAAATTGCCAAGAACACCACGTGATGAACCGTTAAAACCTATTGTACCTAAAACACGATCTAAAAACACATGACTGACGTGATCAAAAGCCTTATGAAAATCAAGGAAGGCAAAGGCACAATGTACGTTTGTAACCGCCGCAACCGAGACAACATCCCGATATTCGGCTACTGGTGTCAGAATAGATCTATCATGAAAACAACATTGATGTGCACCAATCACACCCCGAAGCAGAGAGGACAACCGGCTATTGAGCGCTCTAGCAGCTGTCTTGTAGTCAAAATTCAGCAATGTGAGCGGACGAAGATTGGCAGCAGATAAACGACCAGAAGACTTCGGAATTAAAACAATTTTCCCTACTTTAAAATCGACAGGCACATCCATCCCCCTGACAATCTCATTTAAAATCTGCGTAAAAATGCCACCCAAAAGAGGCCAAAAACGGAGATAAAATTCTTTAGGCAGGCCGTCTGGACCCGGCGATTTACTGGACGGAGAGCGAGCAATAAAATCGAAAATCTCATCTACCTGGAACTCCCGGAGAAATTCGCCGTTCGCGTCAGGCGCGATCGTCGCAGTTAGATCCCCAAAGACATCTTCCGTACCCCTAGACCAACGAGCCCTGTGACACGGCGAATGCCAATTATTCCAGTCCCTCGATGTCGTCCAGGGTGCCCTGGAAGTCTCGTGTACGCTGGCGGGATGGGGGCGGCGCGAATTCCTGCGGTCGGCGGCCTTCCTGGGCTATTGGTACCTTCATGTAGAGCTGCCGCTGGGCTCGCACTGCCTGCTGCTGAGAAAGTGATTGCTTTTGCTGATATGACTTGCAATAACGACTGCGCGAAACGCCGCTATCTCGTTAGGGGTGCTACGGCAGACACCCTCTCGAGCACCCCGAAGACTTCTTGAGCCCTCGGCTGTGATGGGTTCCAGGCTGACAAAAGAACTGTCGTGTGTGCATTCGCGGACGAGAGAAAGTCTGAGGCAAGTTCGAGTGAACAAGGATGGACTCCTCAGGTCCGTCGTTTCCGTAGTGTAGCGGTTATCACGTCTGCTTCACACGCAGAAGGTCCCCGGTTCGATCCCGGGCGGGAACAGTATTTTCCTGCCTATGTCGTATTGTCCTCCAATGAGCCACGTCGTGTGTGGATCTGCTGCATGTCCCTTCGTTTGCAAGTACCACATTTATTGAATTTTTTAGTTACGATGGCAACATCACTATAAGTTGTCTGTGAAGTAAGGTGCACACAAGCAGTTTCCGTGGTGTAGCGGTTATCACGTCTGCCTGACACGCAGAAGGTCCCCGGTTCGATCCCGGGCGGAAACACTTTTTCATCACTTTAAGCAAGACGTACTAACATGCATCTGCTACCATCTGTACCCGAAACCTTCGTAATCGCCTTCACGCGTCGGACCCGAGTGTCAATTGCTCACATCGAATAAGAAATTCATTTGATATTGACGGCGAGCTTTTTGCGCTGACTCAGCCACTGACGTGCGATCAGTTTGCACAAAACGCTAGGGCTCGTCCGGGATTTGAACCCGGGACCTCCTGCACCCTAAGCAGGAATCATACCCCTTTTTTTTTTTTTTTTTTTAAATGCCTGCAATTCAGTCTCAGCACATTATGAGAAAATGAATGCGTAATTATTATTCCTCTAACAAATATATCTATTGAAAAAAATATTAAGGAACATCCACAACACTGCCACTTCAAAAGAAGTACACTACTGAAATTAAAATCCTGAAACATGACTATATAATGTAGACTGCTTACTGAAATAAAGATTAAAACACGGAAAACTTCAGTCCTGGTGTAGAGAAGAAACATACATAAAGGCGGCAAATCCAGAAACAGTATAAAAGAAAATGGCTCACACAGGTGACCTTAGCCAACACCCTCTCTTTCAAATGTCAGGCTAAGCATATTGGCAAAATCATCTCGGAGGCCTGGCAATCGCAAGCGCTGCCAGTAAGCAGTAAGCATGTACTGCCGAAACGCTAGGTGTCCATCCTCTTCATGACAACCGTTGACAAAATGTACGAAATGGCCAATCAACCACATGACGGTATGGATCTTCGTTCGCGGAAAAAAGGAAGAATCGGGCCGGACGATGATGTCAATAGTATAAGCGGCTTCAGCAGACCTAGTGACAAAAGCAAGTTGTTTCCTGAGCCAACGCCAATTAGCAAGGTGCCCACAGCAGGTGAATCGATGTTCAAGGGTATCCACGAGACCGCACCGAGTACAGGTGTCCGTGTCAGAAAGACCAATACGGTGCAGTCGTACATTGGTGGGAACCAAATTATTTATTACCCTATACCACGTGGACGCCACGGCCATAGAGTGGATCGGCAGACTAACATTCTTCCAGACGTTCCTCCAGGACACAGGTGGAGACGCCAGTTCTATTGGATTGGGACCGGCCAGCCCCTCCCAGCGGGCAATCAAGCCCTTGGTCGTTGGCACCGGTCGCCGCAAGAAGACGTCACCGAGGTAACTCACCGCAATGTAAAATTCCCGAATGTGTTTCAACTTAAAATTTAGGCGTCCGACATCGACAGGTGGAGCAAGGCTCGCCGGACGCACAACAGTAAAAAGCCTGGATGTAATTGAAGTCACTTCATGCGTAACAATTAGAGTCGTTCGGCGGACGTACAAAGCAGACGCCTTGCGAGTAATGTCAGAGAGGCCCAAGCCTCCGGAGAGACGCGGTTTCGTCATTACCTCGTAACGTAACTTGAATAGATGGCCCTTCCATATAAACCTGCTAGACAATTGGCGCAACCTTTTCGCCACCATCATGGGAAGAGGGAACAGCTGAGCAACATAATAAGCTTTACATAGAACGTAGGTGTCTAAAATTCTGACTTTTTGCAAAATGGTAGCAGAGCGCTGCTCATGGACCATCAGAGCCCCCTGTATCTTCTCGGTGACCGATTTCCAATTGAGAGCCGCCATTTTTAGAGGACACCGATCAATGATAATCCCCAAGGACGTATGGCGATCGACAACAGTGGCCCAAGGGACGTCAGCATCGCGAAATCCTCGAATATCAAGGAACTTACATTTACCCTGATTGAGACGCGCTCCAGAGACACGACAGTATGCATCAACTGCCCCTTTCAACAACGGGATATCATCACGTTGACGGAGGAGAACAACGACATCATCCGCATATGCCTTAACCGAGAGCTTCCCACCAGAGAGGGACATACCCTGAAGCTTGAGAGCAATAGTCCGAAGCAGCGGTTCCAGGGACAATACGAATAAAGACATAGAGAGCGGACTACCCTGAGGCACTCCGCGGCGGATAGCAATGGGCGGCGTCAGCTGCCCATTGACTGACACCCGAGCTGTTATTCCCCTATACAAATTGCCAAGAACACCACGTGATGAACCGTTAAAACCTATTGTACCTAAAACACGATCTAAAAACACATGACTGACGTGATCAAAAGCCTTATGAAAATCAAGGAAGGCAAAGGCACAATGTACGTTAGTAACCGCCGCAACCGAGACAACATCCCGATATTCGGCTACTGGTGTCAGAATAGATCTATCATGAAAACAACATTGATGTGCACCAATCACACCCCGAAGCAGAGAGGACAACCGGCTATTGAGCGCTCTAGCAGCTGTCTTGTAGTCAAAATTCAGCAATGTGAGCGGACGAAGATTGGCAGCAGATAAACGACCAGAAGACTTCGGAATTAAAACAATTTTCCCTACTTTAAAATCGACAGGCACATCCATCCCCCTGACAATCTCATTTAAAATCTGCGTAAAAATGCCACCCAAAAGAGGCCAAAAACGGAGATAAAATTCTTTAGGCAGGCCGTCTGGACCCGGCGATTTACTGGACGGAGAGCGAGCAATAAAATCGAAAATCTCATCTACCTGGAACTCCCGGAGAAATTCGCCGTTCGCGTCAGGCGCGATCGTCGCAGTTAGATCCCCAAAGACATCTTCCGTACCCCTAGACCAACGAGCCCTGTGACACGGCGAATGCCAATTATTCCAGTCCCTCGATGTCGTCCAGGGTGCCCTGGAAGTCTCGTGTACGCTGGCGGGATGGGGGCGGCGCGAATTCCTGCGGTCGGCGGCCTTCCTGGGCTATTGGTACCTTCATGTAGAGCTGCCGCTGGGCTCGCACTGCCTGCTGCTGAGAAAGTGATTGCTTTTGCTGATATGACTTGCAATAACGACTGCGCGAAACGCCGCTATCTCGTTAGGGGTGCTACGGCAGACACCCTCTCGAGCACCCCGAAGACTTCTTGAGCCCTCGGCTGTGATGGGTTCCAGGCTGACAAAAGAACTGTCGTGTGTGCATTCGCGGACGAGAGAAAGTCTGAGGCAAGTTCGAGTGAACAAGGATGGACTCCTCAGGTCCGTCGTTTCCGTAGTGTAGCGGTTATCACGTCTGCTTCACACGCAGAAGGTCCCCGGTTCGATCCCGGGCGGGAACAGTATTTTCCTGCCTATGTCGTATTGTCCTCCAATGAGCCACGTCGTGTGTGGATCTGCTGCATGTCCCTTCGTTTGCAAGTACCACATTTATTGAATTTTTTAGTTACGATGGCAACATCACTATAAGTTGTCTGTGAAGTAAGGTGCACACAAGCAGTTTCCGTGGTGTAGCGGTTATCACGTCTGCCTGACACGCAGAAGGTCCCCGGTTCGATCCCGGGCGGAAACACTTTTTCATCACTTTAAGCAAGACGTACTAACATGCATCTGCTACCATCTGTACCCGAAACCTTCGTAATCGCCTTCACGCGTCGGACCCGAGTGTCAATTGCTCACATCGAATAAGAAATTCATTTGATATTGACGGCGAGCTTTTTGCGCTGACTCAGCCACTGACGTGCGATCAGTTTGCACAAAACGCTAGGGCTCGTCCGGGATTTGAACCCGGGACCTCCTGCACCCTAAGCAGGAATCATACCCCTTTTTTTTTTTTTTTTTTTAAATGCCTGCAATTCAGTCTCAGCACATTATGAGAAAATGAATGCGTAATTATTATTCCTCTAACAAATATATCTATTGAAAAAAATATTAAGGAACATCCACAACACTGCCACTTCAAAAGAAGTACACTACTGAAATTAAAATCCTGAAACATGACTATATAATGTAGACTGCTTACTGAAATAAAGATTAAAACACGGAAAACTTCAGTCCTGGTGTAGAGAAGAAACATACATAAAGGCGGCAAATCCAGAAACAGTATAAAAGAAAATGGCTCACACAGGTGACCTTAGCCAACACCCTCTCTTTCAAATGTCAGGCTAAGCATATTGGCAAAATCATCTCGGAGGCCTGGCAATCGCAAGCGCTGCCAGTAAGCAGTAAGCATGTACTGCCGAAACGCTAGGTGTCCATCCTCTTCATGACAACCGTTGACAAAATGTACGAAATGGCCAATCAACCACATGACGGTATGGATCTTCGTTCGCGGAAAAAAGGAAGAATCGGGCCGGACGATGATGTCAATAGTATAAGCGGCTTCAGCAGACCTAGTGACAAAAGCAAGTTGTTTCCTGAGCCAACGCCAATTAGCAAGGTGCCCACAGCAGGTGAATCGATGTTCAAGGGTATCCACGAGACCGCACCGAGTACAGGTGTCCGTGTCAGAAAGACCAATACGGTGCAGTCGTACATTGGTGGGAACCAAATTATTTATTACCCTATACCACGTGGACGCCACGGCCATAGAGTGGATCGGCAGACTAACATTCTTCCAGACGTTCCTCCAGGACACAGGTGGAGACGCCAGTTCTATTGGATTGGGACCGGCCAGCCCCTCCCAGCGGGCAATCAAGCCCTTGGTCGTTGGCACCGGTCGCCGCAAGAAGACGTCACCGAGGTAACTCACCGCAATGTAAAATTCCCGAATGTGTTTCAACTTAAAATTTAGGCGTCCGACATCGACAGGTGGAGCAAGGCTCGCCGGACGCACAACAGTAAAAAGCCTGGATGTAATTGAAGTCACTTCTTGCGTAACAATTAGAGTCGTTCGGCGGACGTACAAAGCAGACGCCTTGCGAGTAATGTCAGAGAGGCCCAAGCCTCCGGAGAGACGCGGTTTCGTCATTACCTCGTAACGTAACTTGAATAGATGGCCCTTCCATATAAACCTGCTAGACAATTGGCGCAACCTTTTCGCCACCATCATGGGAAGTGGGAACAGCTGAGCAACATAATAAGCTTTACATAGAACGTAGGTGTCTAAAATTCTGACTTTTTGCAAAATGGTAGCAGAGCGCTGCTCATGGACCATCAGAGCCCCCTGTATCTTCTCGGTGACCGATTTCCAATTGAGAGCCGCCATTTTTAGAGGACACCGATCAATGATAATCCCCAAGGACGTATGGCGATCGACAACAGTGGCCCAAGGGACGTCAGCATCGCGAAATCCTCGAATATCAAGGAACTTACATTTACCCTGATTGAGACGCGCTCCAGAGACACGACAGTATGCATCAACTGCCCCTTTCAACAACGGGATATCATCACGTTGACGGAGGAGAACAACGACATCATCCGCATATGCCTTAACCGAGAGCTTCCCACCAGAGAGGGACATACCCTGAAGCTTGTGAGCAATAGTCCGAAGCAGCGGTTCCAGGGACAATACGAATAAAGACATAGAGAGCGGACTACCCTGAGGCACTCCGCGGCGGATAGCAATGGGCGGCGTCAGCTGCCCATTGACTGACACCCGAGCTGTTATTCCCCTATACAAATTGCCAAGAACACCACGTGATGAACCGTTAAAACCTATTGTACCTAAAACACGATCTAAAAACACATGACTGACGTGATCAAAAGCCTTATGAAAATCAAGGAAGGCAAAGGCACAATGTACGTTAGTAACCGCCGCAACCGAGACAACATCCCGATATTCGGCTACTGGTGTCAGAATAGATCTATCATGAAAACAACATTGATGTGCACCAATCACACCCCGAAGCAGAGAGGACAACCGGCTATTGAGCGCTCTAGCAGCTGTCTTGTAGTCAAAATTCAGCAATGTGAGCGGACGAAGATTGGCAGCAGATAAACGACCAGAAGACTTCGGAATTAAAACAATTTTCCCTACTTTAAAATCGACAGGCACATCCATCCCCCTGACAATCTCATTTAAAATCTGCGTAAAAATGCCACCCAAAAGAGGCCAAAAACGGAGATAAAATTCTTTAGGCAGGCCGTCTGGACCCGGCGATTTACTGGACGGAGAGCGAGCAATAAAATCGAAAATCTCATCTACCTGGAACTCCCGGAGAAATTCGCCGTTCGCGTCAGGCGCGATCGTCGCAGTTAGATCCCCAAAGACATCTTCCGTACCCCTAGACCAACGAGCCCTGTGACACGGCGAATGCCAATTATTCCAGTCCCTCGATGTCGTCCAGGGTGCCCTGGAAGTCTCGTGTACGCTGGCGGGATGGGGGCGGCGCGAATTCCTGCGGTCGGCGGCCTTCCTGGGCTATTGGTACCTTCATGTAGAGCTGCCGCTGGGCTCGCACTGCCTGCTGCTGAGAAAGTGATTGCTTTTGCTGATATGACTTGCAATAACGACTGCGCGAAACGCCGCTATCTCGTTAGGGGTGCTACGGCAGACACCCTCTCGAGCACCCCGAAGACTTCTTGAGCCCTCGGCTGTGATGGGTTCCAGGCTGACAAAAGAACTGTCGTGTGTGCATTCGCGGACGAGAGAAAGTCTGAGGCAAGTTCGAGTGAACAAGGATGGACTCCTCAGGTCCGTCGTTTCCGTAGTGTAGCGGTTATCACGTCTGCTTCACACGCAGAAGGTCCCCGGTTCGATCCCGGGCGGGAACAGTATTTTCCTGCCTATGTCGTATTGTCCTCCAATGAGCCACGTCGTGTGTGGATCTGCTGCATGTCCCTTCGTTTGCAAGTACCACATTTATTGAATTTTTTAGTTACGATGGCAACATCACTATAAGTTGTCTGTGAAGTAAGGTGCACACAAGCAGTTTCCGTGGTGTAGCGGTTATCACGTCTGCCTGACACGCAGAAGGTCCCCGGTTCGATCCCGGGCGGAAACACTTTTTCATCACTTTAAGCAAGACGTACTAACATGCATCTGCTACCATCTGTACCCGAAACCTTCGTAATCGCCTTCACGCGTCGGACCCGAGTGTCAATTGCTCACATCGAATAAGAAATTCATTTGATATTGACGGCGAGCTTTTTGCGCTGACTCAGCCACTGACGTGCGATCAGTTTGCACAAAACGCTAGGGCTCGTCCGGGATTTGAACCCGGGACCTCCTGCACCCTAAGCAGGAATCATACCCCTTTTTTTTTTTTTTTTTTTAAATGCCTGCAATTCAGTCTCAGCACATTATGAGAAAATGAATGCGTAATTATTATTCCTCTAACAAATATATCTATTGAAAAAAATATTAAGGAACATCCACAACACTGCCACTTCAAAAGAAGTACACTACTGAAATTAAAATCCTGAAACATGACTATATAATGTAGACTGCTTACTGAAATAAAGATTAAAACACGGAAAACTTCAGTCCTGGTGTAGAGAAGAAACATACATAAAGGCGGCAAATCCAGAAACAGTATAAAAGAAAATGGCTCACACAGGTGACCTTAGCCAACACCCTCTCTTTCAAATGTCAGGCTAAGCATATTGGCAAAATCATCTCGGAGGCCTGGCAATCGCAAGCGCTGCCAGTAAGCAGTAAGCATGTACTGCCGAAACGCTAGGTGTCCATCCTCTTCATGACAACCGTTGACAAAATGTACGAAATGGCCAATCAACCACATGACGGTATGGATCTTCGTTCGCGGAAAAAAGGAAGAATCGGGCCGGACGATGATGTCAATAGTATAAGCGGCTTCAGCAGACCTAGTGACAAAAGCAAGTTGTTTCCTGAGCCAACGCCAATTAGCAAGGTGCCCACAGCAGGTGAATCGATGTTCAAGGGTATCCACGAGACCGCACCGAGTACAGGTGTCCGTGTCAGAAAGACCAATACGGTGCAGTCGTACATTGGTGGGAACCAAATTATTTATTACCCTATACCACGTGGACGCCACGGCCATAGAGTGGATCGGCAGACTAACATTCTTCCAGACGTTCCTCCAGGACACAGGTGGAGACGCCAGTTCTATTGGATTGGGACCGGCCAGCCCCTCCCAGCGGGCAATCAAGCCCTTGGTCGTTGGCACCGGTCGCCGCAAGAAGACGTCACCGAGGTAACTCACCGCAATGTAAAATTCCCGAATGTGTTTCAACTTAAAATTTAGGCGTCCGACATCGACAGGTGGAGCAAGGCTCGCCGGACGCACAACAGTAAAAAGCCTGGATGTAATTGAAGTCACTTCTTGCGTAACAATTAGAGTCGTTCGGCGGACGTACAAAGCAGACGCCTTGCGAGTAATGTCAGAGAGGCCCAAGCCTCCGGAGAGACGCGGTTTCGTCATTACCTCGTAACGTAACTTGAATAGATGGCCCTTCCATATAAACCTGCTAGACAATTGGCGCAACCTTTTCGCCACCATCATGGGAAGTGGGAACAGCTGAGCAACATAATAAGCTTTACATAGAACGTAGGTGTCTAAAATTCTGACTTTTTGCAAAATGGTAGCAGAGCGCTGCTCATGGACCATCAGAGCCCCCTGTATCTTCTCGGTGACCGATTTCCAATTGAGAGCCGCCATTTTTAGAGGACACCGATCAATGATAATCCCCAAGGACGTATGGCGATCGACAACAGTGGCCCAAGGGACGTCAGCATCGCGAAATCCTCGAATATCAAGGAACTTACATTTACCCTGATTGAGACGCGCTCCAGAGACACGACAGTATGCATCAACTGCCCCTTTCAACAACGGGATATCATCACGTTGACGGAGGAGAACAACGACATCATCCGCATATGCCTTAACCGAGAGCTTCCCACCAGAGAGGGACATACCCTGAAGCTTGTGAGCAATAGTCCGAAGCAGCGGTTCCAGGGACAATACGAATAAAGACATAGAGAGCGGACTACCCTGAGGCACTCCGCGGCGGATAGCAATGGGCGGCGTCAGCTGCCCATTGACTGACACCCGAGCTGTTATTCCCCTATACAAATTGCCAAGAACACCACGTGATGAACCGTTAAAACCTATTGTACCTAAAACACGATCTAAAAACACATGACTGACGTGATCAAAAGCCTTATGAAAATCAAGGAAGGCAAAGGCACAATGTACGTTAGTAACCGCCGCAACCGAGACAACATCCCGATATTCGGCTACTGGTGTCAGAATAGATCTATCATGAAAACAACATTGATGTGCACCAATCACACCCCGAAGCAGAGAGGACAACCGGCTATTGAGCGCTCTAGCAGCTGTCTTGTAGTCAAAATTCAGCAATGTGAGCGGACGAAGATTGGCAGCAGATAAACGACCAGAAGACTTCGGAATTAAAACAATTTTCCCTACTTTAAAATCGACAGGCACATCCATCCCCCTGACAATCTCATTTAAAATCTGCGTAAAAATGCCACCCAAAAGAGGCCAAAAACGGAGATAAAATTCTTTAGGCAGGCCGTCTGGACCCGGCGATTTACTGGACGGAGAGCGAGCAATAAAATCGAAAATCTCATCTACCTGGAACTCCCGGAGAAATTCGCCGTTCGCGTCAGGCGCGATCGTCGCAGTTAGATCCCCAAAGACCTCTTCCGTACCCCTAGACCAACGAGCCCTGTGACACGGCGAATGCCAATTATTCCAGTCCCTCGATGTCGTCCAGGGTGCCCTGGAAGTCTCGTGTACGCTGGCGGGATGGGGGCGGTGCGAATTCCTGCGGTCGGCGGCCTTCCTGGGCTATTGGTACCTTCATGTAGAGCTGCCGCTGGGCTCGCACTGCCTGCTGCTGAGAAAGTGATTGCTTTTGCTGATATGACTTGCAATAACGACTGCGCGAAACGCCGCTATCTCGTTAGGGGTGCTACGGCAGACACCCTCTCGAGCACCCCGAAGACTTCTTGAGCCCTCGGCTGTGATGGGTTCCAGGCTGACAAAAGAACTGTCGTGTGTGCATTCGCGGACGAGAGAAAGTCTGAGGCAAGTTCGAGTGAACAAGGATGGACTCCTCAGGTCCGTCGTTTCCGTAGTGTAGCGGTTATCACGTCTGCTTCACACGCAGAAGGTCCCCGGTTCGATCCCGGGCGGGAACAGTATTTTCCTGCCTATGTCGTATTGTCCTCCAATGAGCGACGTCGTGTGTGGATCTGCCGCATGTCCCTTCGTTTGCAAGTACCACATTTATTGAATTTTTTAGTTACGATGGCAACATCACTATAAGTTGTCTGTGAAGTAAGGTGCACACAAGCAGTTTCTGTGGTGTAGCGGTTATCACGTCTGCCTGACACGCAGAAGGTCCCCGGTTCGATCCCGGGCGGAAACACTTTTTCATCACTTTAAGCAAGACGTACTAACATGCATCTGCTACCATCTGTACCCGAAACCTTCGTAATCGCCTTCACGCGTCGGACCCGAGTGTCAATTGCTCACATCGAATAAGAAATTCATTTGATATTGACGGCGAGCTTTTTGCGCTGACTCAGCCACTGACGTGCGATCAGTTTGCACAAAACGCTAGGGCTCGTCCGGGATTTGAACCCGGGACCTCCTGCACCCTAAGCAGGAATCATACCCCTTTTTTTTTTTTTTTTTTTAAATGCCTGCAATTCAGTCTCAGCACATTATGAGAAAATGAATGCGTAATTATTATTCCTCTAACAAATATATCTATTGAAAAAAATATTAAGGAACATCCACAACACTGCCACTTCAAAAGAAGTACACTACTGAAATTAAAATCCTGAAACATGACTATATAATGTAGACTGCTTACTGAAATAAAGATTAAAACACGGAAAACTTCAGTCCTGGTGTAGAGAAGAAACATACATAAAGGCGGCAAATCCAGAAACAGTATAAAAGAAAATGGCTCACACAGGTGACCTTAGCCAACACCCTCTCTTTCAAATGTCAGGCTAAGCATATTGGCAAAATCATCTCGGAGGCCTGGCAATCGCAAGCGCTGCCAGTAAGCAGTAAGCATGTACTGCCGAAACGCTAGGTGTCCATCCTCTTCATGACAACCGTTGACAAAATGTACGAAATGGCCAATCAACCACATGACGGTATGGATCTTCGTTCGCGGAAAAAAGGAAGAATCGGGCCGGACGATGATGTCAATAGTATAAGCGGCTTCAGCAGACCTAGTGACAAAAGCAAGTTGTTTCCTGAGCCAACGCCAATTAGCAAGGTGCCCACAGCAGGTGAATCGATGTTCAAGGGTATCCACGAGACCGCACCGAGTACAGGTGTCCGTGTCAGAAAGACCAATACGGTGCAGTCGTACATTGGTGGGAACCAAATTATTTATTACCCTATACCACGTGGACGCCACGGCCATAGAGTGGATCGGCAGACTAACATTCTTCCAGACGTTCCTCCAGGACACAGGTGGAGACGCCAGTTCTATTGGATTGGGACCGGCCAGCCCCTCCCAGCGGGCAATCAAGCCCTTGGTCGTTGGCACCGGTCGCCGCAAGAAGACGTCACCGAGGTAACTCACCGCAATGTAAAATTCCCGAATGTGTTTCAACTTAAAATTTAGGCGTCCGACATCGACAGGTGGAGCAAGGCTCGCCGGACGCACAACAGTAAAAAGCCTGGATGTAATTGAAGTCACTTCTTGCGTAACAATTAGAGTCGTTCGGCGGACGTACAAAGCAGACGCCTTGCGAGTAATGTCAGAGAGGCCCAAGCCTCCGGAGAGACGCGGTTTCGTCATTACCTCGTAACGTAACTTGAATAGATGGCCCTTCCATATAAACCTGCTAGACAATTGGCGCAACCTTTTCGCCACCATCATGGGAAGTGGGAACAGCTGAGCAACATAATAAGCTTTACATAGAACGTAGGTGTCTAAAATTCTGACTTTTTGCAAAATGGTAGCAGAGCGCTGCTCATGGACCATCAGAGCCCCCTGTATCTTCTCGGTGACCGATTTCCAATTGAGAGCCGCCATTTTTAGAGGACACCGATCAATGATAATCCCCAAGGACGTATGGCGATCGACAACAGTGGCCCAAGGGACGTCAGCATCGCGAAATCCTCGAATATCAAGGAACTTACATTTACCCTGATTGAGACGCGCTCCAGAGACACGACAGTATGCATCAACTGCCCCTTTCAACAACGGGATATCATCACGTTGACGGAGGAGAACAACGACATCATCCGCATATGCCTTAACCGAGAGCTTCCCACCAGAGAGGGACATACCCTGAAGCTTGAGAGCAATAGTCCGAAGCAGCGGTTCCAGGGACAATACGAATAAAGACATAGAGAGCGGACTACCCTGAGGCACTCCGCGGCGGATAGCAATGGGCGGCGTCAGCTGCCCATTGACTGACACCCGAGCTGTTATTCCCCTATACAAATTGCCAAGAACACCACGTGATGAAGCGTTAAAACCTATTGTACCTAAAACACGATCTAAAAACACATGACTGACGTGATCAAAAGCCTTATGAAAATCAAGGAAGGCAAAGGCACAATGTACGTTTGTAACCGCCGCAACCGAGACAACATCCCGATATTCGGCTACTGGTGTCAGAATAGATCTATCATGAAAACAACATTGATGTGCACCAATCACACCCCGAAGCAGAGAGGACAACCGGCTATTGAGCGCTCTAGCAGCTGTCTTGTAGTCAAAATTCAGCAATGTGAGCGGACGAAGATTGGCAGCAGATAAACGACCAGAAGACTTCGGAATTAAAACAATTTTCCCTACTTTAAAATCGGCAGGCACATCCATCCCCCTGACAATCTCATTTAAAATCTGCGTAAAAATGCCACCCAAAAGAGGCCAAAAACGGAGATAAAATTCTTTAGGCAGGCCGTCTGGACCCGGCGATTTACTGGACGGAGAGCGAGCAATAAAATCGAAAATCTCATCTACCTGGAACTCCCGGAGAAATTCGCCCTTCGCGTCAGGCGCGATCGTCGCAGTTAGATCCCCAAAGACATCTTCCGTACCCCTAGACCAACGAGCCCTGTGACACGGCGAATGCCAATTATTCCAGTCCCTCGATGTCGTCCAGGGTGCCCTGGAAGTCTCGTGTACGCTGGCGGGATGGGGGCGGCGCGAATTCCTGCGGTCGGCGGCCTTCCTGGGCTATTGGTACCTTCATATAGAGCTGCCGCTGGGCTCGCACTGCCTGCTGCTGAGAAAGTGATTGCTTTTGCTGATATGACTTGCAATAACGACTGCGCGAAACGCCGCTATCTCGTTAGGGGTGCTACGGCAGACACCCTCTCGAGCACCCCGAAGACTTCTTGAGCCCTCGGCTGTGATGGGTTCCAGGCTGACAAAGGAACTGTCGTGTGTGCATTCGCGGACGAGAGAAAGTCTGAGGCAAGTTCGAGTGAACATGGATGGACTCCTCAGGTCCGTCGTTTCCGTAGTGTAGCGGTTATCACGTCTGCTTCACACGCAGAAGGTCCCCGGTTCGATCCCGGGCGGGAACAGTATTTTCCTGCCTATGTCGTATTGTCCTCCAATGAGCCACGTCGTGTGTGGATCTGCTGCATGTCCCTTCGTTTGCAAGTACCACATTTATTGAATTTTTTAGTTACGATGGCAACATCACTATAAGTCGTCTGTGAAGTAAGGTGCACACAAGCAGTTTCCGTGGTGTAGCGGTTATCACGTCTGCCTAACACGCAGAAGGTCCCCGGTTCGATCCCGGGCGGAAACACTTTTCCATCTCTTTAAGCAAGACGTACTAACATGCATCTGCTACCATCTGTACCCGAAACCTTCGTAATCGCCTTCACGCGTCGGACCCGAGTGTCAATTGCTCACATCGAATAAGAAATTCATTTGATATTGACGGCGAGCTTTTTGCGCTGACTCAGCCACTGACGTGCGATCACTTTGCACAAAACGCTAGGGCTCGTCCGGGATTTGAACCCGGGACCTCCTGCACCCTAAGCAGGAATCATACCCCTAGACCAACGAGCCCTGTGACACGGCGAATGCCAATTATTCCAGTCCCTCGATGTCGTCCAGGGTGCCCTGGAAGTCTCGTGTACGCTGGCGGGATGGGGGCGGCGCGAATTCCTGCGGTCGGCGGCCTTCCTGGGCTATTGGTACCTTCATGTAGAGCTGCCGCTGGGCTCGCACTGCCTGCTGCTGAGAAAGTGATTGCTTTTGCTGATATGACTTGCAATAACGACTGCGCGAAACGCCGCTATCTCGTTAGGGGTGCTACGGCAGACACCCTCTCGAGCACCCCGAAGACTTCTTGAGCCCTCGGCTGTGATGGGTTCCAGGCTGACAAAGGAACTGTCGTGTGTGCATTCGCGGACGAGAGAAAGTCTGAGGCAAGTTCGAGTGAACATGGATGGACTCCTCATGTCCGTCGTTTCCGTAGTGTAGCGGTTATCACGTCTGCTTCACACGCAGAAGGTCCCCGGTTCGATCCCGGGCGGGAACAGTATTTTCCTGCCTATGTCGTATTGTCCTCCAATGAGCGACGTCGTGTGTGGATCTGCCGCATGTCCCTTCGTTTGCAAGTACCACATTTATTGAATTTTTTAGTTACGATGGCAACATCACTATAAGTCGTCTGTGAAGTAAGGTGCACACAAGCAGTTTCCGTGGTGTAGCGGTTATCACGTCTGCCTAACACGCAGAAGGTCCCCGGTTCGATCCCGGGCGGAAACACTTTTTCATCTCTTTAAGCAAGACGTACTAACATGCATCTGCTACCATCTGTACCCGAAACCTTCGTAATCGCCTTCACGCGTCGGACCCGAGTGTCAATTGCTCACATCGAATAAGAAATTCATTTGATATTGACGGCGAGCTTTTTGCGCTGACTCAGCCACTGACGTGCGATCACTTTGCACAAAACGCTAGGGCTCGTCCGGGATTTGAACCCGGGACCTCCTGCACCCTAAGCAGGAATCATACCCCTAGACCAACGAGCCCTGTGACACGGCGAATGCCAATTATTCCAGTCCCTCGATGTCGTCCAGGGTGCCCTGGAAGTCTCGTGTACGCTGGCGGGATGGGGGCGGCGCGAATTCCTGCGGTCGGCGGCCTTCCTGGGCTATTGGTACCTTCATGTAGAGCTGCCGCTGGGCTCGCACTGCCTGCTGCTGAGAAAGTGATTGCTTTTGCTGATATGACTTGCAATAACGACTGCGCGAAACGCCGCTATCTCGTTAGGGGTGCTACGGCAGACACCCTCTCGAGCACCCCGAAGACTTCTTGAGCCCTCGGCTGTGATGGGTTCCAGGCTGACAAAGGAACTGTCGTGTGTGCATTCGCGGACGAGAGAAAGTCTGAGGCAAGTTCGAGTGAACATGGATGGACTCCTCAGGTCCGTCGTTTCCGTAGTGTAGCGGTTATCACGTCTGCTTCACACGCAGAAGGTCCCCGGTTCGATCCCGGGCGGGAACAGTATTTTCCTGCCTATGTCGTATTGTCCTCCAATGAGCGACGTCGTGTGTGGATCTGCCGCATGTCCCTTCGTTTGCAAGTACCACATTTATTGAATTTTTTAGTTACGATGGCAACATCACTATAAGTCGTCTGTGAAGTAAGGTGCACACAAGCAGTTTCCGTGGTGTAGCGGTTATCACGTCTGCCTAACACGCAGAAGGTCCCCGGTTCGATCCCGGGCGGAAACACTTTTTCATCTCTTTAAGCAAGACGTACTAACATGCATCTGCTACCATCTGTACCCGAAACCTTCGTAATCGCCTTCACGCGTCGGACCCGAGTGTCAATTGCTCACATCGAATAAGAAATTCATTTGATATTGACGGCGAGCTTTTTGCGCTGACTCAGCCACTGACGTGCGATCACTTTGCACAAAACGCTAGGGCTCGTCCGGGATTTGAACCCGGGACCTCCTGCACCCTAAGCAGGAATCATACCCCTAGACCAACGAGCCCTGTGACACGGCGAATGCCAATTATTCCAGTCCCTCGATGTCGTCCAGGGTGCCCTGGAAGTCTCGTGTACGCTGGCGGGATGGGGGCGGCGCGAATTCCTGCGGTCGGCGGCCTTCCTGGGCTATTGGTACCTTCATGTAGAGCTGCCGCTGGGCTCGCACTGCCTGCTGCTGAGAAAGTGATTGCTTTTGCTGATATGACTTGCAATAACGACTGCGCGAAACGCCGCTATCTCGTTAGGGGTGCTACGGCAGACACCCTCTCGAGCACCCCGAAGACTTCTTGAGCCCTCGGCTGTGATGGGTTCCAGGCTGACAAAGGAACTGTCGTGTGTGCATTCGCGGACGAGAGAAAGTCTGAGGCAAGTTCGAGTGAACATGGATGGACTCCTCAGGTCCGTCGTTTCCGTAGTGTAGCGGTTATCACGTCTGCTTCACACGCAGAAGGTCCCCGGTTCGATCCCGGGCGGGAACAGTATTTTCCTGCCTATGTCGTATTGTCCTCCAATGAGCCACGTCGTGTGTGGATCTGCTGCATGTCCCTTCGTTTGCAAGTACCACATTTATTGAATTTTTTAGTTACGATGGCAACATCACTATAAGTCGTCTGTGAAGTAAGGTGCACACAAGCAGTTTCCGTGGTGTAGCGGTTATCACGTCTGCCTAACACGCAGAAGGTCCCCGGTTCGATCCCGGGCGGAAACACTTTTCCATCTCTTTAAGCAAGACGTACTAACATGCATCTGCTACCATCTGTACCCGAAACCTTCGTAATCGCCTTCACGCGTCGGACCCGAGTGTCAATTGCTCACATCGAATAAGAAATTCATTTGATATTGACGGCGAGCTTTTTGCGCTGACTCAGCCACTGACGTGCGATCACTTTGCACAAAACGCTAGGGCTCGTCCGGGATTTGAACCCGGGACCTCCTGCACCCTAAGCAGGAATCATACCCCTAGACCAACGAGCCCTGTGACACGGCGAATGCCAATTATTCCAGTCCCTCGATGTCGTCCAGGGTGCCCTGGAAGTCTCGTGTACGCTGGCGGGATGGGGGCGGCGCGAATTCCTGCGGTCGGCGGCCTTCCTGGGCTATTGGTACCTTCATGTAGAGCTGCCGCTGGGCTCGCACTGCCTGCTGCTGAGAAAGTGATTGCTTTTGCTGATATGACTTGCAATAACGACTGCGCGAAACGCCGCTATCTCGTTAGGGGTGCTACGGCAGACACCCTCTCGAGCACCCCGAAGACTTCTTGAGCCCTCGGCTGTGATGGGTTCCAGGCTGACAAAGGAACTGTCGTGTGTGCATTCGCGGACGAGAGAAAGTCTGAGGCAAGTTCGAGTGAACATGGATGGACTCCTCAGGTCCGTCGTTTCCGTAGTGTAGCGGTTATCACGTCTGCTTCACACGCAGAAGGTCCCCGGTTCGATCCCGGGCGGGAACAGTATTTTCCTGCCTATGTCGTATTGTCCTCCAATGAGCCACGTCGTGTGTGGATCTGCTGCATGTCCCTTCGTTTGCAAGTACCACATTTATTGAATTTTTTAGTTACGATGGCAACATCACTATAAGTCGTCTGTGAAGTAAGGTGCACACAAGCAGTTTCCGTGGTGTAGCGGTTATCACGTCTGCCTAACACGCAGAAGGTCCCCGGTTCGATCCCGGGCGGAAACACTTTTTCATCTCTTTAAGCAAGACGTACTAACATGCATCTGCTACCATCTGTACCCGAAACCTTCGTAATCGCCTTCACGCGTCGGACCCGAGTGTCAATTGCTCACATCGAATAAGAAATTCATTTGATATTGACGGCGAGCTTTTTGCGCTGACTCAGCCACTGACGTGCGATCACTTTGCACAAAACGCTAGGGCTCGTCCGGGATTTGAACCCGGGACCTCCTGCACCCTAAGCAGGAATCATACCCCTAGACCAACGAGCCCTGTGACACGGCGAATGCCAATTATTCCAGTCCCTCGATGTCGTCCAGGGTGCCCTGGAAGTCTCGTGTACGCTGGCGGGATGGGGGCGGCGCGAATTCCTGCGGTCGGCGGCCTTCCTGGGCTATTGGTACCTTCATGTAGAGCTGCCGCTGGGCTCGCACTGCCTGCTGCTGAGAAAGTGATTGCTTTTGCTGATATGACTTGCAATAACGACTGCGCGAAACGCCGCTATCTCGTTAGGGGTGCTACGGCAGACACCCTCTCGAGCACCCCGAAGACTTCTTGAGCCCTCGGCTGTGATGGGTTCCAGGCTGACAAAAGAACTGTCGTGTGTGCATTCGCGGACGAGAGAAAGTCTGAGGCAAGTTCGAGTGAACAAGGATGGACTCCTCAGGTCCGTCGTTTCCGTAGTGTAGCGGTTATCACGTCTGCTTCACACGCAGAAGGTCCCCGGTTCGATCCCGGGCGGGAACAGTATTTTCCTGCCTATGTCGTATTGTCCTCCAATGAGCCACGTCGTGTGTGGATCTGCTGCATGTCCCTTCGTTTGCAAGTACCACATTTATTGAATTTTTTAGTTACGATGGCAACATCACTATAAATCGTCTGTGAAGTAAGGTGCACACAAGCAGTTTCCGTGGTGTAGCGGTTATCACGTCTGCCTAACACGCAGAAGGTCCCCGGTTCGATCCCGGGCGGAAACACTTTTCCATCTCTTTAAGCAAGACGTACTAACATGCATCTGCTACCATCTGTACCCGAAACCTTCGTAATCGCCTTCACGCGTCGGACCCGAGTGTCAATTGCTCACATCGAATAAGAAATTCATTTGATATTGACGGCGAGCTTTTTGCGCTGACTCAGCCACTGACGTGCGATCACTTTGCACAAAACGCTAGGGCTCGTCCGGGATTTGAACCCGGGACCTCCTGCACCCTAAGCAGGAATCATACCCCTAGACCAACGAGCCCTGTGACACGGCGAATGCCAATTATTCCAGTCCCTCGATGTCGTCCAGGGTGCCCTGGAAGTCTCGTGTACGCTGGCGGGATGGGGGCGGCGCGAATTCCTGCGGTCGGCGGCCTTCCTGGGCTATTGGTACCTTCATGTAGAGCTGCCGCTGGGCTCGCACTGCCTGCTGCTGAGAAAGTGATTGCTTTTGCTGATATGACTTGCAATAACGACTGCGCGAAACGCCGCTATCTCGTTAGGGGTGCTACGGCAGACACCCTCTCGAGCACCCCGAAGACTTCTTGAGCCCTCGGCTGTGATGGGTTCCAGGCTGACAAAGGAACTGTCGTGTGTGCATTCGCGGACGAGAGAAAGTCTGAGGCAAGTTCGAGTGAACATGGATGGACTCCTCAGGTCCGTCGTTTCCGTAGTGTAGCGGTTATCACGTCTGCTTCACACGCAGAAGGTCCCCGGTTCGATCCCGGGCGGGAACAGTATTTTCCTGCCTATGTCGTATTGTCCTCCAATGAGCCACGTCGTGTGTGGATCTGCTGCATGTCCCTTCGTTTGCAAGTACCACATTTATTGAATTTTTTAGTTACGATGGCAACATCACTATAAGTCGTCTGTGAAGTAAGGTGCACACAAGCAGTTTCCGTGGTGTAGCGGTTATCACGTCTGCCTAACACGCAGAAGGTCCCCGGTTCGATCCCGGGCGGAAACACTTTTTCATCTCTTTAAGCAAGACGTACTAACATGCATCTGCTACCATCTGTACCCGAAACCTTCGTAATCGCCTTCACGCGTCGGACCCGAGTGTCAATTGCTCACATCGAATAAGAAATTCATTTGATATTGACGGCGAGCTTTTTGCGCTGACTCAGCCACTGACGTGCGATCACTTTGCACAAAACGCTAGGGCTCGTCCGGGATTTGAACCCGGGACCTCCTGCACCCTAAGCAGGAATCATACCCCTAGACCAACGAGCCCTGTGACACGGCGAATGCCAATTATTCCAGTCCCTCGATGTCGTCCAGGGTGCCCTGGAAGTCTCGTGTACGCTGGCGGGATGGGGGCGGCGCGAATTCCTGCGGTCGGCGGCCTTCCTGGGCTATTGGTACCTTCATGTAGAGCTGCCGCTGGGCTCGCACTGCCTGCTGCTGAGAAAGTGATTGCTTTTGCTGATATGACTTGCAATAACGACTGCGCGAAACGCCGCTATCTCGTTAGGGGTGCTACGGCAGACACCCTCTCGAGCACCCCGAAGACTTCTTGAGCCCTCGGCTGTGATGGGTTCCAGGCTGACAAAAGAACTGTCGTGTGTGCATTCGCGGACGAGAGAAAGTCTGAGGCAAGTTCGAGTGAACAAGGATGGACTCCTCAGGTCCGTCGTTTCCGTAGTGTAGCGGTTATCACGTCTGCTTCACACGCAGAAGGTCCCCGGTTCGATCCCGGGCGGGAACAGTATTTTCCTGCCTATGTCGTATTGTCCTCCAATGAGCCACGTCGTGTGTGGATCTGCTGCATGTCCCTTCGTTTGCAAGTACCACATTTATTGAATTTTTTAGTTACGATGGCAACATCACTATAAATCGTCTGTGAAGTAAGGTGCACACAAGCAGTTTCCGTGGTGTAGCGGTTATCACGTCTGCCTAACACGCAGAAGGTCCCCGGTTCGATCCCGGGCGGAAACACTTTTCCATCTCTTTAAGCAAGACGTACTAACATGCATCTGCTACCATCTGTACCCGAAACCTTCGTAATCGCCTTCACGCGTCGGACCCGAGTGTCAATTGCTCACATCGAATAAGAAATTCATTTGATATTGACGGCGAGCTTTTTGCGCTGACTCAGCCACTGACGTGCGATCACTTTGCACAAAACGCTAGGGCTCGTCCGGGATTTGAACCCGGGACCTCCTGCACCCTAAGCAGGAATCATACCCCTAGACCAACGAGCCCTGTGACACGGCGAATGCCAATTATTCCAGTCCCTCGATGTCGTCCAGGGTGCCCTGGAAGTCTCGTGTACGCTGGCGGGATGGGGGCGGCGCGAATTCCTGCGGTCGGCGGCCTTCCTGGGCTATTGGTACCTTCATGTAGAGCTGCCGCTGGGCTCGCACTGCCTGCTGCTGAGAAAGTGATTGCTTTTGCTGATATGACTTGCAATAACGACTGCGCGAAACGCCGCTATCTCGTTAGGGGTGCTACGGCAGACACCCTCTCGAGCACCCCGAAGACTTCTTGAGCCCTCGGCTGTGATGGGTTCCAGGCTGACAAAGGAACTGTCGTGTGTGCATTCGCGGACGAGAGAAAGTCTGAGGCAAGTTCGAGTGAACATGGATGGACTCCTCAGGTCCGTCGTTTCCGTAGTGTAGCGGTTATCACGTCTGCTTCACACGCAGAAGGTCCCCGGTTCGATCCCGGGCGGGAACAGTATTTTCCTGCCTATGTCGTATTGTCCTCCAATGAGCCACGTCGTGTGTGGATCTGCTGCATGTCCCTTCGTTTGCAAGTACCACATTTATTGAATTTTTTAGTTACGATGGCAACATCACTATAAGTCGTCTGTGAAGTAAGGTGCACACAAGCAGTTTCCGTGGTGTAGCGGTTATCACGTCTGCCTAACACGCAGAAGGTCCCCGGTTCGATCCCGGGCGGAAACACTTTTCCATCTCTTTAAGCAAGACGTACTAACATGCATCTGCTACCATCTGTACCCGAAACCTTCGTAATCGCCTTCACGCGTCGGACCCGAGTGTCAATTGCTCACATCGAATAAGAAATTCATTTGATATTGACGGCGAGCTTTTTGCGCTGACTCAGCCACTGACGTGCGATCACTTTGCACAAAACGCTAGGGCTCGTCCGGGATTTGAACCCGGGACCTCCTGCACCCTAAGCAGGAATCATACCCCTAGACCAACGAGCCCTGTGACACGGCGAATGCCAATTATTCCAGTCCCTCGATGTCGTCCAGGGTGCCCTGGAAGTCTCGTGTACGCTGGCGGGATGGGGGCGGCGCGAATTCCTGCGGTCGGCGGCCTTCCTGGGCTATTGGTACCTTCATGTAGAGCTGCCGCTGGGCTCGCACTGCCTGCTGCTGAGAAAGTGATTGCTTTTGCTGATATGACTTGCAATAACGACTGCGCGAAACGCCGCTATCTCGTTAGGGGTGCTACGGCAGACACCCTCTCGAGCACCCCGAAGACTTCTTGAGCCCTCGGCTGTGATGGGTTCCAGGCTGACAAAGGAACTGTCGTGTGTGCATTCGCGGACGAGAGAAAGTCTGAGGCAAGTTCGAGTGAACATGGATGGACTCCTCAGGTCCGTCGTTTCCGTAGTGTAGCGGTTATCACGTCTGCTTCACACGCAGAAGGTCCCCGGTTCGATCCCGGGCGGGAACAGTATTTTCCTGCCTATGTCGTATTGTCCTCCAATGAGCCACGTCGTGTGTGGATCTGCTGCATGTCCCTTCGTTTGCAAGTACCACATTTATTGAATTTTTTAGTTACGATGGCAACATCACTATAAGTCGTCTGTGAAGTAAGGTGCACACAAGCAGTTTCCGTGGTGTAGCGGTTATCACGTCTGCCTAACACGCAGAAGGTCCCCGGTTCGATCCCGGGCGGAAACACTTTTCCATCTCTTTAAGCAAGACGTACTAACATGCATCTGCTACCATCTGTACCCGAAACCTTCGTAATCGCCTTCACGCGTCGGACCCGAGTGTCAATTGCTCACATCGAATAAGAAATTCATTTGATATTGACGGCGAGCTTTTTGCGCTGACTCAGCCACTGACGTGCGATCACTTTGCACAAAACGCTAGGGCTCGTCCGGGATTTGAACCCGGGACCTCCTGCACCCTAAGCAGGAATCATACCCCTAGACCAACGAGCCCTGTGACACGGCGAATGCCAATTATTCCAGTCCCTCGATGTCGTCCAGGGTGCCCTGGAAGTCTCGTGTACGCTGGCGGGATGGGGGCGGCGCGAATTCCTGCGGTCGGCGGCCTTCCTGGGCTATTGGTACCTTCATGTAGAGCTGCCGCTGGGCTCGCACTGCCTGCTGCTGAGAAAGTGATTGCTTTTGCTGATATGACTTGCAATAACGACTGCGCGAAACGCCGCTATCTCGTTAGGGGTGCTACGGCAGACACCCTCTCGAGCACCCCGAAGACTTCTTGAGCCCTCGGCTGTGATGGGTTCCAGGCTGACAAAGGAACTGTCGTGTGTGCATTCGCGGACGAGAGAAAGTCTGAGGCAAGTTCGAGTGAACATGGATGGACTCCTCAGGTCCGTCGTTTCCGTAGTGTAGCGGTTATCACGTCTGCTTCACACGCAGAAGGTCCCCGGTTCGATCCCGGGCGGGAACAGTATTTTCCTGCCTATGTCGTATTGTCCTCCAATGAGCCACGTCGTGTGTGGATCTGCTGCATGTCCCTTCGTTTGCAAGTACCACATTTATTGAATTTTTTAGTTACGATGGCAACATCACTATAAGTCGTCTGTGAAGTAAGGTGCACACAAGCAGTTTCCGTGGTGTAGCGGTTATCACGTCTGCCTAACACGCAGAAGGTCCCCGGTTCGATCCCGGGCGGAAACACTTTTCCATCTCTTTAAGCAAGACGTACTAACATGCATCTGCTACCATCTGTACCCGAAACCTTCGTAATCGCCTTCACGCGTCGGACCCGAGTGTCAATTGCTCACATCGAATAAGAAATTCATTTGATATTGACGGCGAGCTTTTTGCGCTGACTCAGCCACTGACGTGCGATCACTTTGCACAAAACGCTAGGGCTCGTCCGGGATTTGAACCCGGGACCTCCTGCACCCTAAGCAGGAATCATACCCCTAGACCAACGAGCCCTGTGACACGGCGAATGCCAATTATTCCAGTCCCTCGATGTCGTCCAGGGTGCCCTGGAAGTCTCGTGTACGCTGGCGGGATGGGGGCGGCGCGAATTCCTGCGGTCGGCGGCCTTCCTGGGCTATTGGTACCTTCATGTAGAGCTGCCGCTGGGCTCGCACTGCCTGCTGCTGAGAAAGTGATTGCTTTTGCTGATATGACTTGCAATAACGACTGCGCGAAACGCCGCTATCTCGTTAGGGGTGCTACGGCAGACACCCTCTCGAGCACCCCGAAGACTTCTTGAGCCCTCGGCTGTGATGGGTTCCAGGCTGACAAAGGAACTGTCGTGTGTGCATTCGCGGACGAGAGAAAGTCTGAGGCAAGTTCGAGTGAACATGGATGGACTCCTCAGGTCCGTCGTTTCCGTAGTGTAGCGGTTATCACGTCTGCTTCACACGCAGAAGGTCCCCGGTTCGATCCCGGGCGGGAACAGTATTTTCCTGCCTATGTCGTATTGTCCTCCAATGAGCCACGTCGTGTGTGGATCTGCTGCATGTCCCTTCGTTTGCAAGTACCACATTTATTGAATTTTTTAGTTACGATGGCAACATCACTATAAGTCGTCTGTGAAGTAAGGTGCACACAAGCAGTTTCCGTGGTGTAGCGGTTATCACGTCTGCCTAACACGCAGAAGGTCCCCGGTTCGATCCCGGGCGGAAACACTTTTCCATCTCTTTAAGCAAGACGTACTAACATGCATCTGCTACCATCTGTACCCGAAACCTTCGTAATCGCCTTCACGCGTCGGACCCGAGTGTCAATTGCTCACATCGAATAAGAAATTCATTTGATATTGACGGCGAGCTTTTTGCGCTGACTCAGCCACTGACGTGCGATCACTTTGCACAAAACGCTAGGGCTCGTCCGGGATTTGAACCCGGGACCTCCTGCACCCTAAGCAGGAATCATACCCCTAGACCAACGAGCCCTGTGACACGGCGAATGCCAATTATTCCAGTCCCTCGATGTCGTCCAGGGTGCCCTGGAAGTCTCGTGTACGCTGGCGGGATGGGGGCGGCGCGAATTCCTGCGGTCGGCGGCCTTCCTGGGCTATTGGTACCTTCATGTAGAGCTGCCGCTGGGCTCGCACTGCCTGCTGCTGAGAAAGTGATTGCTTTTGCTGATATGACTTGCAATAACGACTGCGCGAAACGCCGCTATCTCGTTAGGGGTGCTACGGCAGACACCCTCTCGAGCACCCCGAAGACTTCTTGAGCCCTCGGCTGTGATGGGTTCCAGGCTGACAAAGGAACTGTCGTGTGTGCATTCGCGGACGAGAGAAAGTCTGAGGCAAGTTCGAGTGAACATGGATGGACTCCTCAGGTCCGTCGTTTCCGTAGTGTAGCGGTTATCACGTCTGCTTCACACGCAGAAGGTCCCCGGTTCGATCCCGGGCGGGAACAGTATTTTCCTGCCTATGTCGTATTGTCCTCCAATGAGCCACGTCGTGTGTGGATCTGCTGCATGTCCCTTCGTTTGCAAGTACCACATTTATTGAATTTTTTAGTTACGATGGCAACATCACTATAAGTCGTCTGTGAAGTAAGGTGCACACAAGCAGTTTCCGTGGTGTAGCGGTTATCACGTCTGCCTAACACGCAGAAGGTCCCCGGTTCGATCCCGGGCGGAAACACTTTTCCATCTCTTTAAGCAAGACGTACTAACATGCATCTGCTACCATCTGTACCCGAAACCTTCGTAATCGCCTTCACGCGTCGGACCCGAGTGTCAATTGCTCACATCGAATAAGAAATTCATTTGATATTGACGGCGAGCTTTTTGCGCTGACTCAGCCACTGACGTGCGATCACTTTGCACAAAACGCTAGGGCTCGTCCGGGATTTGAACCCGGGACCTCCTGCACCCTAAGCAGGAATCATACCCCTAGACCAACGAGCCCTGTGACACGGCGAATGCCAATTATTCCAGTCCCTCGATGTCGTCCAGGGTGCCCTGGAAGTCTCGTGTACGCTGGCGGGATGGGGGCGGCGCGAATTCCTGCGGTCGGCGGCCTTCCTGGGCTATTGGTACCTTCATGTAGAGCTGCCGCTGGGCTCGCACTGCCTGCTGCTGAGAAAGTGATTGCTTTTGCTGATATGACTTGCAATAACGACTGCGCGAAACGCCGCTATCTCGTTAGGGGTGCTACGGCAGACACCCTCTCGAGCACCCCGAAGACTTCTTGAGCCCTCGGCTGTGATGGGTTCCAGGCTGACAAAGGAACTGTCGTGTGTGCATTCGCGGACGAGAGAAAGTCTGAGGCAAGTTCGAGTGAACATGGATGGACTCCTCAGGTCCGTCGTTTCCGTAGTGTAGCGGTTATCACGTCTGCTTCACACGCAGAAGGTCCCCGGTTCGATCCCGGGCGGGAACAGTATTTTCCTGCCTATGTCGTATTGTCCTCCAATGAGCCACGTCGTGTGTGGATCTGCTGCATGTCCCTTCGTTTGCAAGTACCACATTTATTGAATTTTTTAGTTACGATGGCAACATCACTATAAGTCGTCTGTGAAGTAAGGTGCACACAAGCAGTTTCCGTGGTGTAGCGGTTATCACGTCTGCCTAACACGCAGAAGGTCCCCGGTTCGATCCCGGGCGGAAACACTTTTCCATCTCTTTAAGCAAGACGTACTAACATGCATCTGCTACCATCTGTACCCGAAACCTTCGTAATCGCCTTCACGCGTCGGACCCGAGTGTCAATTGCTCACATCGAATAAGAAATTCATTTGATATTGACGGCGAGCTTTTTGCGCTGACTCAGCCACTGACGTGCGATCACTTTGCACAAAACGCTAGGGCTCGTCCGGGATTTGAACCCGGGACCTCCTGCACCCTAAGCAGGAATCATACCCCTAGACCAACGAGCCCTGTGACACGGCGAATGCCAATTATTCCAGTCCCTCGATGTCGTCCAGGGTGCCCTGGAAGTCTCGTGTACGCTGGCGGGATGGGGGCGGCGCGAATTCCTGCGGTCGGCGGCCTTCCTGGGCTATTGGTACCTTCATGTAGAGCTGCCGCTGGGCTCGCACTGCCTGCTGCTGAGAAAGTGATTGCTTTTGCTGATATGACTTGCAATAACGACTGCGCGAAACGCCGCTATCTCGTTAGGGGTGCTACGGCAGACACCCTCTCGAGCACCCCGAAGACTTCTTGAGCCCTCGGCTGTGATGGGTTCCAGGCTGACAAAGGAACTGTCGTGTGTGCATTCGCGGACGAGAGAAAGTCTGAGGCAAGTTCGAGTGAACATGGATGGACTCCTCAGGTCCGTCGTTTCCGTAGTGTAGCGGTTATCACGTCTGCTTCACACGCAGAAGGTCCCCGGTTCGATCCCGGGCGGGAACAGTATTTTCCTGCCTATGTCGTATTGTCCTCCAATGAGCCACGTCGTGTGTGGATCTGCTGCATGTCCCTTCGTTTGCAAGTACCACATTTATTGAATTTTTTAGTTACGATGGCAACATCACTATAAGTCGTCTGTGAAGTAAGGTGCACACAAGCAGTTTCCGTGGTGTAGCGGTTATCACGTCTGCCTAACACGCAGAAGGTCCCCGGTTCGATCCCGGGCGGAAACACTTTTCCATCTCTTTAAGCAAGACGTACTAACATGCATCTGCTACCATCTGTACCCGAAACCTTCGTAATCGCCTTCACGCGTCGGACCCGAGTGTCAATTGCTCACATCGAATAAGAAATTCATTTGATATTGACGGCGAGCTTTTTGCGCTGACTCAGCCACTGACGTGCGATCACTTTGCACAAAACGCTAGGGCTCGTCCGGGATTTGAACCCGGGACCTCCTGCACCCTAAGCAGGAATCATACCCCTAGACCAACGAGCCCTGTGACACGGCGAATGCCAATTATTCCAGTCCCTCGATGTCGTCCAGGGTGCCCTGGAAGTCTCGTGTACGCTGGCGGGATGGGGGCGGCGCGAATTCCTGCGGTCGGCGGCCTTCCTGGGCTATTGGTACCTTCATGTAGAGCTGCCGCTGGGCTCGCACTGCCTGCTGCTGAGAAAGTGATTGCTTTTGCTGATATGACTTGCAATAACGACTGCGCGAAACGCCGCTATCTCGTTAGGGGTGCTACGGCAGACACCCTCTCGAGCACCCCGAAGACTTCTTGAGCCCTCGGCTGTGATGGGTTCCAGGCTGACAAAGGAACTGTCGTGTGTGCATTCGCGGACGAGAGAAAGTCTGAGGCAAGTTCGAGTGAACATGGATGGACTCCTCAGGTCCGTCGTTTCCGTAGTGTAGCGGTTATCACGTCTGCTTCACACGCAGAAGGTCCCCGGTTCGATCCCGGGCGGGAACAGTATTTTCCTGCCTATGTCGTATTGTCCTCCAATGAGCCACGTCGTGTGTGGATCTGCTGCATGTCCCTTCGTTTGCAAGTACCACATTTATTGAATTTTTTAGTTACGATGGCAACATCACTATAAGTCGTCTGTGAAGTAAGGTGCACACAAGCAGTTTCCGTGGTGTAGCGGTTATCACGTCTGCCTAACACGCAGAAGGTCCCCGGTTCGATCCCGGGCGGAAACACTTTTCCATCTCTTTAAGCAAGACGTACTAACATGCATCTGCTACCATCTGTACCCGAAACCTTCGTAATCGCCTTCACGCGTCGGACCCGAGTGTCAATTGCTCACATCGAATAAGAAATTCATTTGATATTGACGGCGAGCTTTTTGCGCTGACTCAGCCACTGACGTGCGATCACTTTGCACAAAACGCTAGGGCTCGTCCGGGATTTGAACCCGGGACCTCCTGCACCCTAAGCAGGAATCATACCCCTAGACCAACGAGCCCTGTGACACGGCGAATGCCAATTATTCCAGTCCCTCGATGTCGTCCAGGGTGCCCTGGAAGTCTCGTGTACGCTGGCGGGATGGGGGCGGCGCGAATTCCTGCGGTCGGCGGCCTTCCTGGGCTATTGGTACCTTCATGTAGAGCTGCCGCTGGGCTCGCACTGCCTGCTGCTGAGAAAGTGATTGCTTTTGCTGATATGACTTGCAATAACGACTGCGCGAAACGCCGCTATCTCGTTAGGGGTGCTACGGCAGACACCCTCTCGAGCACCCCGAAGACTTCTTGAGCCCTCGGCTGTGATGGGTTCCAGGCTGACAAAGGAACTGTCGTGTGTGCATTCGCGGACGAGAGAAAGTCTGAGGCAAGTTCGAGTGAACATGGATGGACTCCTCAGGTCCGTCGTTTCCGTAGTGTAGCGGTTATCACGTCTGCTTCACACGCAGAAGGTCCCCGGTTCGATCCCGGGCGGGAACAGTATTTTCCTGCCTATGTCGTATTGTCCTCCAATGAGCCACGTCGTGTGTGGATCTGCTGCATGTCCCTTCGTTTGCAAGTACCACATTTATTGAATTTTTTAGTTACGATGGCAACATCACTATAAGTCGTCTGTGAAGTAAGGTGCA